>NW_019385602.1:21299-31588 GCF_000671375.1 Centruroides sculpturatus
TTTATAGTTTTTTTTTTTTTTAGTTTCTGAAATATTTTTTTAATATTTTATTAATTATTTTTGTTAACTTTTTATCTTTTATAAGTAATTTTTTGTTAATTCATTGTATTATATTTTTTTAATTAATATTTTAAAATTTTAGAGTAATAGTAATAAGTAATAGAACATGATATGAAAATAGTCTGTAATATGTAAGTTTTAGTAGATATCCAACATGTTAAACATTAATTTATCATTTTAATGTTTAGGCTTAGTGGAGAAAATACAAAGAATTAATTTGTAAGTATTTTTTATTAATATTAATAACAACAATAAATGTAAATGAAAACTTTATTCATAGTTCCCAAATTTAAAAATATGAAATTCTCACTGCCATTTTATTTTATAAACAGAAAAACTATAACTTTTCACAGTATTTTTATTATAATACAAAAAATTTGTTCCTTTTTTTTCCTGTTTATAAATTCATAAATGCAAAATTCAAAAAATTTATAATCTGTTAGACCAATTTATTAGACCAAGACCAATCGGGCTTAGGCCCTCAAATGGTGGTGACTCTGGATAACTTTCATATGCTTGTCTCAAAGATTAACCATGCATGTCTAAGTACATATCAAAATTTATAATCTTTCACATTTATCATATAATATATGTACAAAATCCATTTAAAATAGAACAAAATGTAATGAAATAAAGATGACAAAATGATCTAAAAATATTTATATTCTGCATATCTATAAATGAATAAATGTAAATGTTATTCTGAAATTTTTTAAGTTATGCATAGGAGAATTAGGCTACTATTGAAAACTTTTTTAGTTAATATAATATGATATTTAAAAAATTTAAATACCAAGTAGGTATCATATACATAAAATTGTAATTAAAATATCCCTATTCAATGCTGTCCAGGGATATATTTAGCAGTCCAAATGCCACCAAATCTGGAATGGTAACATTCCAGGACATGTGGAAGATATTTTTGTAAGAAAAAAATTAGTATCAAAAATTACCACTATGCATTTTTGGCATTGCAAGCAGCATGTGTATTTACATAAAGTTCCCTTTATATAAACACAGTTGCAGCCAATTTCTAGGTTTAAAAGTTGCCATGACTGTTCTTATCAGCTGTGATGGCTATCAGATTGCCAGAACACACTTTTTTTATGAAGCTGTTTAATGAAAATGACAATGCTAGGGCTGCAATTTGAGAATTTCATCATCATAAAAATTTACAAGGACAATTGATTTCACAAAGTAGAATGAGCACTTGATATGAAGAAACTGGATATCTGGGAATTCAATCTTGTCAAGGGCACAAACCTATCAATTCACAAGTTGTTGAAGATTTTATTTATACAGTCAATAAATAATGTTACAAGCTTCAATAGCACATGTGCAATGTTACAGCAATTGAATATATTCTAGAACACAGTATGGAAGATACTCAGAAAGTTGGTTCATTGTTATCTGTATAAGATCAGCCACAACCAACAGTTGATTGCTGCTAACAGGGAAACTTGACTGATTTTTGTATTGACTTTTCTTGCCAGAATGAAAGTTGATATATCAGCTATGGAAGATTCTATAGTAATGAAGCACACTTTTATCTCACTGGAACAGTGAACACCTATAACTGTTGCATTTGAGTCATGGAAAACGGCTCATGTTTTCCAGAAAATTTCAATGCACTTGCCTGAAATTACACTCTGGTTGCAGGTTCACAGTTACATTTATCCGTGGATCATTTTTTTCTTTGATGAAACTAGTCCCAATGAGTCTGTTACATGCTTTATGACAATCCAGATAGTGAGAGATGCTCAACATTTACCATACTCCAACTACTATGGTAACAATACTTTGAATCCACCATTTTTAAGTAAGATAGTTTTATGCAAATAGTTATTGGACACTGCATACAGCATTTTTTGTGACAACATTTCATTGATAACAGTGATTAGTCATGAGCTTTTACTGTCTCACCACTATGTTCTCTGGATTTTAATCCATGTGATTTTTGTTTGTGGACACTTAAAAAATGAGGCTATCACAGGCCTGATGCAAATTTGGCAGCTTTGAAACCTGTATTGAGAACTTCTGTGATGCTTCTCATTACAATATAAGACTGTATTGAGAAGCGTCACAGAGGATCAACTACAGCAGTCAACTGTTTAATACTGTTACACCTTCAGAATGGGGACTACATTTAGCAGTATCCCATGCATTGCTAAAGTCTTTTTATTTCTACAAGACACTTGAACTATACAATGTCTGTTGCTTGCAGTACCAAAGTAATGATGAGTTTGGTAATAATTTTTTTACAGAAATGTCTGCTGTATGTTCTAAAATGTTACCATATCAGATTTGATTGCATTTAGATTGCTAAATCTCTTTCTAAATAATGTTGAATAGGACACTTTAATTACAATTACTTGGTACACATTTTTAATAAATTTATATATCATAAAAAAATTATNTTTTACTGTTTTATTCTTTTAACTATTTTTATAATTATTTTTTCAAACTTATATGTTAAAAAATTTTTTAAAATAAGAATCAGCATCATCATTTTGTATGGTCTGCAACTGAAGAGGGGTCTAGACTCAAAATTTATCTTGCAGAATGACTATCTGAAAGATTTGGTTTGTCCATCTAAATGAAGTGCATTCCTATATGTTAAGTTCTTGATTTATCAATGTACTTTACTATATGATTTATAAACACAATGTTTAAAGGACAGGAAGCTTCAAGTAAACTATTTTGTTAAAAATTTTTATCTCTTTACACAGTATGTATACAGGAGGAGATTTTTTCTTTTATGTCATTAACAAAAGTTTTCTAATGTTGTTTTACAATTTTTGTGCATATGAAGCCACCAGTTATGTAATGGTTATCATAAATTAATATTATATTAAAGTTATATTTATGTTTTGTTTTTAGCAAATGTGTAATTCAATTCAAGTATTTATTTAAGACAATAGATTTTAAAAAACTTGATTTTGGGAACTTTAAATAAATTTTTTACTCTGGAATAAAAGCAGTTTGGGTTGGGATGTCATCAGAATTGCCATATGGCT
This sequence comes from Centruroides sculpturatus, assembly GCF_000671375.1. NCBI lineage: Eukaryota > Metazoa > Arthropoda > Arachnida > Scorpiones > Buthidae > Centruroides > Centruroides sculpturatus. The sequence goes on from NW_019385602.1 coordinate 24,377, forward strand.
GACATTGGGCCAGCTTGACTGGCAATTTCAAATCAAGGCCAGCAGTCAGCAAAAATATTTAAGTGTCAGAAAAACAGTATAAAATATAAACAAAATTATATTTTAATCAAAAAAATATTATATAAAGTTATTTTTATTATTTAGTATGTTTACTTATAATGATAAAATGACTTTCTCATTATAATTATGAAAGTTTTTGTTATGATTCACAGATGATGCTGTAGTACATTAAATTTTCAAATGCAATTTGCACGATTTAAGTACAAATATATGGTTGCTCTATAAGTCTGCTGAAGTTTTGAGTTTTAAAATTGATTTTTCAAAATGAGCCAGTCTAGACATTCATGGCTCAAGGAATGAATTCAAAAATTGGTTAACTCATGATGATGATATTTATTCAACTCATTGCATCATTTTCCAAACCTCACTTAGTGTTAAATATGATGGAATTAAAGCATTTACAAGGCATGCTAAGTGTGAGAAGCACAAAAAAATAGAAGTGCATATTTTCATTTACCTTCCCACTTTGCCTGGTCATTGTGTAGGCCAACAAAGCAGTTTCTGAAGATGACAAACCTATATGACATGATGGGATAGTTCATTCAGTAAAAGGGAATTAGCTGTAATTTCATTGGGGATAGTATTGCAATATTAACTTTATGTGAAATAAAATTGCAAATACATTTATAATACTCAAGAAAAGCATGCATATTCACATATAAATGGAGAATTTTTAGGTTTGTTTTGAAAGATTGATTCTGGCTTTCCCAATCATTTTTCATTCTTAAGCTTTATGTATTAATTAATGAATATACCATGCTTATAATGTAAATCATTAATGTTCTAAACTAAAATAAACTTTAGAAAGTATTCAAAAGAATCAAAATTAGGAGTTTTCAGCAGAATCAAAATCAGGAATTGGGAGATATTTTGGTATCATCTCATCACTAGTAATATTATCAAAAATTCTTTGTTTTTACTGCATTAATAATAAAATTTCCAATTACATACAAAAATGAATTTATTTATATAATTAAATGCAATATACAATATAATTTCTACACCCCTTTAAACAGTTAATAATTACACTGTACCATTCAATCATCATCAGCATAGCCTTATTTAAGGAACCAATTATTTTAATATAGACTAGTATGTTATTCACGCCAAGTAATATTGATAAGCAGTTAAAACTCACTGTGTTCAGCGTTATAAATCATTTTTAAAGAAGGAAAAATGATTAATAACACCGAACACAGTGAGTTTTAACTGCTTACCAATTATTTTATTCTACTGATATGTTTTTGGTAAATTTTTTTCCATCTTCAAAAATCAAATAAATATATTGATAAATACATTTGAAATATTAAATTTTTAAACATTCTATTAAATCTTTCATTCTAAAAACAATTTTTAAAAATGTTTCAAAAAATATTAAAAAAAATACAAAGTCCTGTTTACAAACAGTTTAAATGCTGGACTATTTAGTTTTAAAATTAAAACTACTACATCTTTATCTCTCTCTCTCTCTCTTCCTTTTCCTGTCTGTTTTCTAATCAGTACTTTACAAATATATGACATTTTGTCTGCATTCTTATTAAATATCTGTAATCTAAGTTTACTGTAAAAATACACAATTGTTTCATTATTCTCAAATTTGTTCAAACATTCTTATTATATATTAATAGTCTCATTCCACTTTACATTTAAGTTTTATTAGAAGCTTTCTTAGCTAAACTTATTCTTAACTTTTCCTTCCTAGTGTTCTCTATTACAGTATTTTACATTTTAATTGTGGAACCAATATAGAAACTTTTTCCCCACTTCATTATTCTAAATTTTACTGTTTTACTGGGTCTCCAGAAACAGATTCTCATTCCTTTATTAAATCAAAAACACTATTTTGTTTTGTTTCTAAATAATATATTACATTGATAATTCAAGGACTTATCATACAGGAATGCACTTCATTTATATATACAAATCAAATCTTTTAGATAGTCATTCTGCAAGATAAATTTTGAGTCTAGACCCTCTTTAGTTGCAGACCATACAAAATGATGATGCTGATTCTTATTTTGAAAAAATTTTTAACATAAATTTGAAAAAAATTAAGTATAAAAATGGTTAAAAGTATATAACAATTTTTACTTTTTTGTTAAAAGTGCAGAAAAATTGACACTTTTAACACAAAAATTTTTTTACTGTTTTATTCTTTTAACTATTTTTATAATTATTTTTTCAAACTTATATGTTAAAAAATTTTTTAAAATAAGAATCAGCATCATCATTTTGTATGGTCTGCAACTGAAGAGGGGTCTAGACTCAAAATTTATCTTGCAGAATGACTATCTGAAAGATTTGGTTTGTCCATCTAAATGAAGTGCATTCCTATATGTTAAGTTCTTGATTTATCAATGTACTTTACTATATGATTTATAAACACAATGTTTAAAGGACAGGAAGCTTCAAGTAAACTATTTTGTTAAAAATTTTTATCTCTTTACACAGTATGTATACAGGAGGAGATTTTTTCTTTTATGTCATTAACAAAAGTTTTCTAATGTTGTTTTACAATTTTTGTGCATATGAAGCCACCAGTTATGTAATGGTTATCATAAATTAATATTATATTAAAGTTATATTTATGTTTTGTTTTTAGCAAATGTGTAATTCAATTCAAGTATTTATTTAAGACAATAGATTTTAAAAAACTTGATTTTGGGAACTTTAAATAAATTTTTTACTCTGGAATAAAAGCAGTTTGGGTTGGGATCCAATATTTTCCTGTTTGTTGATTAAAATATATTCAGTCTTTTATTATTTTTAATATTTATTTTATGCTTTTAATTAGTTAATTTTGATTTTCACAAAGTTGAAGTAAATAATGTCTAATATTGAAAATTTATAAATAATACAGTTTTGAAAATTTTCAAATAAATTATGTTAATAATACATTTATTTACAATACATAAATTTGCTGATTCCAAATCATATCAGAATTTTCACTAATAAGTGTATCATTGACATATTTCACTATTGGATGAAATATGCCAATGATGATAGACTTTTAATAGCATTTGATACAAGTAAATAGATTTATTTACTATAGCTGTTTAAGATATAATAAGACTAAAGAATAATACATTGCTATATTATTCATTTTCAATTAAGCTGTCAATTAGAGAAGCATGAAATTTTTCTTTTAAGTAATTAGAGTTGTTAGGTTTGATTAGCTTATAGTACCAATAATTTTGTGTTCTTACTTTAAGTATTTAATTAAGCTTTACTTTTAAACTTCAGAGTTAAATCATTTAGCTTCAGTATGACAAAAATGGTTTAATTCTGAATTATATAAGTTATTTCTAAACATTTTAAATAACACAGATTACTTTTAAAAAGTAGTTTGTTTTATTAAGTTTTGTTATGTCAGTAAAATTACTTTTAAAAACATTTCACTATCCTTTGTTAGTTTGTTTTGTTAAATTTAAAAATTTAATAAGACATGGTTGTATGCAAAATATATATGACTATACAAATAAAATATTATACATAAATTTTAAAAAATAATCAATTATTATTTATTATTTGCTCAAGTTCTATAGTAATTTATTATTAGTTTTTTATAAGCAATCAGTGAACAAATTAACTTGCAATGAAAACGTTACAATATCATTAATTGGAACAAAGGTAGTTCCTATTATATATATAGTAATTAAGGAAAAAGGCGAGTTATGGATAAATTAAGAATGTATGTATAATATAACATAACTTTGTAAATACAATATTGGAAAATAATCATAATAAATTATTTTTTTGCAGTATTAATTTTAATTATTAATATTTATATTTGATGTTAAAAATAAAACAGTACAATATGCTATACATAATAATAAATTTTGTTAATATTATAGAATTGTAGATGTAACTAGATTGGAAAGTGTTTCTGGCTTTTAAAGCTATTAATAATTGCAGAAATTATTAACTGCGGGTAAGTTTCTTGTCATTTTCTAATATCTAAATGATTTATTTAATTAAACATTAATTTAATTTAGACAGATCAAGGAAAAAAATAGCATGAAATGAGATTTAAATCTAGATCTGTAATAGAAATAGTTAAGAATATGATTTCTTTGTATATTTTTTATTTACTAGGTGAATTTATGCCATTTTAACAATAAATTAAACTATTCCTAGTGCTTTTAATAATAACATATATATAATGTTTAAAGTATTTTTGACTACATTAATCAAGAACATCATGCTATTATTATTGTAGATATTATACTCTCAACAGATATATGTAACATATCTATTATTTTTTTCTTGAGAGAAAATTGTATTAATGATTTTAATAACTAAAATTTCATAAAAACATTATTGCAGTCCAATAACATTAGCAAAAATTTATTAACATATTTATAAGATATTGATTTAAAAATTTGAATAGTTTTTATTTGTAATATCAACAAATTGGTATTACTATAATTTAATACTGATAACCTATATGTTATCTGTGTGAAATTATCTCTGAAAATGAAATTTGAAAGTAGGTATGGATTATTTGGTGATTTTAAATTCCAATTACAAATTCATCAGATAGCTTTTCCTTTGTTTAAAGTCATTAAGTGTGTCACACACAAAACACCAAAACCAGCCATAAACATCCAATATATTTGCTAACATGAACGTTTTCATTCATTTCAAACAGATATCATCAGATTACATAAGCGTAATGCAGAACCGAATAATTTTTCAAACTAAAGAACAAAATTCAAATTGAACTTTCAAATAGATGGAGTTCACACATGCTGTAGTATAAAGAAATAAATCCTATGACTGTACTTAAAACATTGCTTTAGAAAGGTATAGATGGTATATGAAACTTGAACAGTTGCTCCATTGATTAATTTACAATGCATACTTTTCAGGTAATAATTAACATAATTACAATAATTTAAAATGGTAGTATTCATATTGGAAGACCCTGTATTTGTATAATGTTAACAAATACAAATCCAAGTTTGTTATTTTTAATTGCCAGTGGCATTAAAGAATTTATGATATTGTCATTGCAATTCATTCTATACAAACCCATTATATCAAAGCAATTCAATTTTTCCTGTTTAATGTGTAAACAACTTAAAGTAGATAAAAAGTGAAATTCATAAATTTTAAGCACAATTATACTAGTACAAAATATATATAAGCCACAATATAATCCTAATGTATTATAAATTACCATATTTACTCAGGTATAAGACAATCTCACATATAGGATGAGGTATGACTTTAAAGATCAAAATAAAGAAAATTATATATATTAATAGAATTCTAATTTTATTTTGTTTAATCACAAATAAAATATTATCAAATATTCATATTGTCCTGCAAAAATTGAAAACAGTACTAAAAGAATAACCAATTCTTTTAGTACTGTTGTTCAATACTTTTTAAACTTTTATTTATATATTTTTTAAAATTTATTTTAGTAATTGTAATGAATTTTTAACTTTTATGAATAGTAATAATAATCTCATATTATTATAAAACATAATTATCAGAATATTATTTTCCTTATCCAATTTTTGTATAGTTTTTATTAGCATATAATTAAACCAAAATCTGAATCTAAAAATAAAGTGATAAGAGAGTTAAATGATTTAAACTGTCTAAAATTATTAATTTTAAAGTAGAATAAAATTAGTATGCAAACGTTTTTATATTTACTAAGATCAAGAATTACTAATGCTACTAGTGTTTCAAATAGCATTTAGTAGTGCAATCAAAATGAAAGGAGTTTGATTTTTCAATGATATAAATTATTGTTATATACATATTATAAATAGAGAATGAAAGAGAGATAATAGGTGAATAAAAAAGAAAACTCTAATTTTTATTTCCTATAAATAGTAGATTCTGTGGTTAATTCAGAATCAGTGGAGAGACACTCAGATGAAAACATATTAAACTGGTTAAGGTATCTTCCTTTAATCTATGAATTAATGTACAAAAGTCTTTACATAGCAGTAGGACGAACGTCCGCACGTGTCGACAGACAGTAGTTCTAACAAAGGAACAGGTTAAGACAAAGGGTCATAAAACCTTTTGTTTGGTTATTGGGTAGGTCCCTCTAGTGGGTCAAATTGGTATGCGTCGAGAGTATCGACACCTCCCCTCAATTTGATATCACGGTGAACCTTCTATGGGTCCGATACCCATGTTGGCGACGCACGACCGGTGTTTGTTCGAAAACAATGGTTTGGTTAGAACGTCGGCCGGCATCTCGCTGGTCGGTAGATATTTGATGTCTACGTCTCTGCGTTCGAGAGCCTCCCGGATGAAGTGATGTCGTATCCCGATGTGTTTAGTTCGTGAGTGAAAGATCGGGTTTCTGGCAAGTTTCTGGGCGCTCTGATTGTCGTTGTATATCGTTATGGGATGATCTGATCTTGAGTGAACGTTGCAGAGAAGGTTTTTAAGGTGGATTGCTTCCTTTGCTGCTTCGGTTAGTCCGATGTATTCGGCTTCAGTTGAGCTGAGTGCGACGGTACGTTGTTTTCGTGATTCCCAACTCACTACTGCGCCTGCGAGCATGAACATATAGCCTGTGTAGCTGCGTCGATCATTCGGACATGCTCCCCAATCGGCATCTACATAACCTTCGAGTGGTTTACCTGTTTTTTTGAATGTGATTCCGTAGTCGGCAGTATATTTGAGGTAGCGGAGCACTCGTTTTGCTGCTTGCCAGTGGGTATGATTGTAGCAAGTGTTGAATTGGCTCAACATGCTGACAGTGTAGGCAATGTCAGGGCGAGTACCGACGGCGAGATACATAAGTGTGCCGATAAGGTTTTGATATGGAATTTTTCTCCGTTCACTTTCAGAAAGGCTTTCTTCTTCGCTCGGTTTTAGTAGTTTGGAATTTCCGTCGAGTGGAGTAGCGATGGGTTTGCATTCTTCCATGCCGAAACGTTTTAAGATATCTAGAATGTATTGCTTCTGAGACATGGTGATTTCTTTCTTCCCCTCCTTTTCGGTCTGGGAGAACTCGATACCCAGAGCCCAGTGAATTGGTCCCATGTCGCGCAATCTAAAAATTGTGCCGAGTTCAGATTTTATCTTATTGAGCTGTGCTTTGTCGTTGCACGCTATTATCAAGTCGTCGACATAAATGGCTACTATGGTGATGTACCCATCATGTTTTGTCAT
>NW_019385602.1:35506-51844 GCF_000671375.1 Centruroides sculpturatus
GCAGATAACATCGATAGTAAACTTCTTTTGCACTGTAATTGGTTAATTTATATGTCTGTTATTAGATCGACCTATAAAAACAATTGCTAGAAATATTCCCGCGAAATGCCACGCCCCCGAAGGCCACCACACGGAAGTATGTAAACAATCGCTACAAAATCGCGTGTTTTAATCTTTTTTTCCACTTCTAATTTGCTAATAATAAGTCGCTTGAAATTATTTAGACGAATAAACATGTTTTCAACACCATTTAGCAATAAATATCGCCAAAAAACGCCACCTTTCAAACTGACAATGTTAAGTCTATGGGAAACTTTTTTGCCGTTTATTGGCTTTAAAAATTTTGTTTTTACGCCTTTTATGCTCTAATTGGTCATTTCTATCATGACTGACTCTATATCAACCAATAAGCTTTCCCTCAAAACACGAAGTCAGATCGACCCACCTCCGTTAGTCGCGCGAAAAAAAATTACACCGTTAGGCGCGCGGGGTACTATAGCACCCGACTGATTTCCATTATAAGTCTATGCAAAAAATTATTTTCGTGCAAAATTGAAATTTTTTCGGTGCAATCTTTACACTATGGAAGGAAGGTACTGAGGGCATCATTTTTAAACACAAAAAATTTTAAAAAATACACGCGTTTAAACACGCCGGGGGTTCTATATAACCCCGCGCGCGTAACCGAGGGTTAAAATGTAAAATTAATTATGGAAGAATAAGCTAGTAATATTTAAAAACTGAAACATCCAAAACATTAAATTCCAGTTCATTTTCTTTGAATATAACATCTACAGAAAAATAATGATAAAAGATTCTGAATAACATTTTTTTTACAATCTACTGAAAAATTTTCATTAATGAAAGCAAAACTAAGAAATGAAGATGTAGTTGAATTCATATAACTTGTTTTATCAATTTGAATTGCTGAATTGGTTATATTAAGTAACTTTAGTAAATTAAGTGAATTATAAGATCCACTACCTGCACTAACTGGTTAAATGTAACAAAGACACTTGCAAACATCAAGATCAGATAAAAATCCAACAGACTTTATTTATTCGAACATTTTGATTTGAATTCTGTTCTATTTAATGAGTTTTGTTTGATTCTGCATTTGATATAATTTACCTGTTAAAGTCCATTTTTAAATGGGCAAAAACATTTATATAAGTAAAGTGTGTTGGAATTTTAACTGGTCTTTGTTTTTGTGAGTGTCTTTATTAAGGGAGTTAGTTATAATGAGAATATTTCCCCAATTACATATGCTTTATAAGCATTATATTTTTTTTTACAAATTATTGTAAGATCGCCATAAAAATTTAAAATAGGTTAGACAGGGTGTACACCAGTAAAAATAAGAATTTTTTTTTTTTTGGTTTAACATAAATGCATTTTTGAAATGTTGACTCTATGAAGATTTAATATAAGAATTATTGTAAATACTAATTCTACGATTCCAAAACCTGTTAAAATAGCAAAAAATTATCTTTCAAAATGTTACAAATATTTATGTTAATGTCTGTTTAGATATACTTATATAGAAATATTATCCAAGGTGAATCTGTAAGTGAATACACTACTTTTCTCATAATTCATAAAAGAAGCTTTGATGTGAATGCACTGAGTTCATAAATACTACAGTGCTTTTAACCTCAACTGTATTGAACAAGTAAATGATGCTGAGGTAACTGTTTTTTTTAACTTTTTTTGCTCTGTGAGCACTAAGAGGATCTTTTTTCTATGCCATTGTGGGTTCAGCCAGGCTCATAGTGAGTGCAACCAAGTAGTGAGAGACAGACCTTGACATACCTAGGTAAATGATGCTGAGGTGACTAGAGATTTGCAGCAGAGAAAGAAACCACTATGAAACAAAAAGTGCTAAAGAACTTTTTAAAGAAAGTGTAAAATGATAACAGATAGTACAAAATGATATGTTTCTGTTACCATTTATTATTTAATTTCAATGTGAGACAACCATTCATATTAAAATTAACTTCAACAATACAAAATTTTATTCTGAAAACTATTGTACTGTACAGATTAGCTAAGTAAAAATATTGTCCTTGCATATTATTAAATTCACTAAGGTATAAAAGAGCTTAAAAGTGAAACCATACAAATATTTTATATTTATAAGTTGTAATCCGAAATGACTGTAGCCATCTGTTTTATCTGAAATAGTATCAGTTCACATTAACTTGGATAATCAGGGTTCTAGTGTATACAAAATCTTAAAATTCAAAAGTTACAAATAGAATATTTTAAAGCATTAGCAAATAATAAATTCCATTATTAAACTTTTTTTTATATGTAAAAGCATTATTAATTCATTAAATATTAAAAAAAATAAAATTTTATTGAAGAAATTTTCACTTCTAAAAATAATGAAATTATTTATATCAAAAATTATATTGTGGTGTTGTTTTAAATGAAATTTTAAATTTTGTTTAGACATCCATTCTAAAGAATTTCAAATGCAATTTACCAAAAGTAAAACTTAAATCTTAAGAACTCAAAAAAGGAAAAAAAAAAACTCTTTGTTGAATTTCCTAATTTATAATTGTTATTGTACTATGATTCTTATAGCATTTTTTTTTTACTGTCATATGGATTTAATTTTTAAAGAAGTATTTTTTATGCACTTATTATAGAAGAACAATTGTATAACTTTTACATTTAAGTTAATTATACTATTATAAAAGTTATATAATTTATTATATAACTTTAATAGTCTTTTAATATGACTTTTAATAGTGATAATAGTCTTTAGCAAAAGAAATCAATGCATGTTGACCATTCTCATTGTTGATGATTACCACATTATTTTCTACAGGTTTAATTTAAAAATTAGTTATTATGAATAAAATGATTTTAATATAAAGAGAGATTAAAAAATATAAACAACTCTCAAAAGTCATTAAAACTCAAATTCACACTTTAGATCAGAAATCTACTTTTTATCCGTGAATAAACAATAGAGAAGATGAATTATTAATAAAATGGTAGTGATGATGTGATCATCTTCCCATTATTTTTTTCAATGATATTAATAAATTTGAGAAATAAATAACTCAATATATTATGTTTCTTAATTTGTTATCTGATATTTTGTCACATGACAGTTAAAAAAAATGGCATTGGATTTTCGAGAAAAGTATCCTGTCACGTATGCATTACACCAATAACTGAAATAATCTATAGGATAGATTCTGAATTAATTCTACTGCCTGTAATCTATATTAATGGTATGCTTTCTGGCTGCTAGTGATTCTTAAGAAATCAGTTTATTTGGGGGTCAATAAATTACTAGGATCATTGATAAATTTGTTTTAATTATATTTAAAATAATAATATTGTAATAAAATGATTGATATACAGTTGAATTTGTCTATCTGAAACATGTTTATCTCAAAAATCTCTTTATCTCTAAATTTATTTTTTCCCTGCATTTTTAGCCTAAATTCAATACATTCTCCATGTTTATCTAAAATACTTTTTCCCAAAATCTATATATCTCAAATTATGGACAAAAGAGTCAATTACAATTTCAAAGTTTAGCCACTAATTTTCATACCATAAATTGCAGTTGAAAAACATCTCTTGCAATACAGTACATAGTTGCAAGTAAAGCTGTTTTTCTTTTATTGGATAAGAGTTTGACTTATGCCTTATTAGTTATTATTCTAGGTGACATGTTATATTAGATTTTAATGAATTTTTCTTGACCTACGTTTTTTTCACATCATTTAAAATTCTTCATTGCGATATTGAGAAGAACAAATGACTGGTGTGAAAAGAAAGTTGAATGTGCTTTCAATTGAAGAAAAACTGAAAATCTTAAAATTTTTGACAGAAATCCTCAGATGAGAAAGAATGAAGTGACCAAGTTTGGTATTCCATTGAGTACTGTTTCAATGATAATAAAGAACAGAGATTCAGTAGAGAGAAACTTCAAAAATAACAAGAAAGTGAAAAAAATTGAAAATGTTCTTTTCTAGATGTAGATGAATGTGTAAGAAAATGGTTTGTGCAATGTTGACCAAGAAGTTTGTTCCTCTTACAAGGAGACAGACAAACGTTTGCCTTTCTGATTTGAATGAATCTTGGTGAGCACATAGTCCTAAACACAAATAGTTCCTTGTCCAAATAATAGGATCCACTTTACAAGCATCTCCAAAAAACAGGCCTCTGAAAATTAAGTGTTTAGCTATAAGTCTAGAAGTTCTAATTATGCTATGAGCCCACACCAAAAAACTTTGTTTCCAAAAATTGCAGGTCAAGACAATGCTTTTCTGTTTTTATGACTCCAAGGTTATCATACACAAGAAATTTGTCCCAAACAGCCATAATGTTACCAGAGAATATTATTTAGGTATTTTGGAATGTCTCTGGAACTGAATTTCACATACATAGCCAGAGTTTCATGCTCAAGGAAGCTGGACCCTACTGCATGACAGTGTGCCCATAAGAGCACTGCTGTTTGTCAAATTTTGGCTCAAAAAGATATTATAACCCTAGATCAACCATATTCTCCCAATCTGGCTCCCTGTGACTATTTTCTGTTCCCAAAAGAATGAACTCAATCTCAAGAATGAACTTGTAACAAGTCCCTTTCATTGGGACCTGTTATAAGTTCATTCTTGAGGTTGAGGATGCTGTAACTGCAGTACTGAACCAGATGCCAAAACTGAAAGTCTTTTGAAATGTTCATCGCTCATTCTAAACATTGTATTGCTGCAGAGGGATCTTATTTCAAATAAATAAACATATTTTTATAAATATTTCTTGTAGTTTTTCCTTTCTAGAGGAAAAGTTTGGTTTATTTTTAGACAACCTATGTACAAAGCAAACCAGAAGCTTGGACAAGTTAAATCTTTAGTGGCTGATTGAAAGGAATTGACAAATCTTATGGGTTTAAAAAAAAAGAAAAATTCTTCTTTTTGTTGATAACTGCAACAATCATTCCAATCTCCCTACTCTAAAAATATCACTGTAAGATTTTTGTCTCCAATATTACATCTAAGCTGCAACCTCTTGATTAAGGGATCATTGAAAGTTTCAAAGTAGGATACAGGAGAGAACTGGTTCAAAAACTTATAGATGCCATCAATGATGGCAATACCCTTTCTACTATCAATGTTTTGGATGCTATGAGGATAATAGACTATTCTTGGAGGATTGTTACAGAGAAGACAATCAATGTTGAGAACTTTCCTTGAATGTCCGGAAGATATTAGTTGGATGCATTTGCAGTAGTGTTGCAATGAATAGTATATTCGGCCAAACTATTTGGCTTGATTAACGCACGTACGAAAATTTGCGCGCAAACTGCATTATGGCAAGGACCCTGCTCTCTATTGGCCCACTGTCACTACGCTTTGCCAATCACATTAATTCTTGACAGTTCAGACAAGAGCGTCATGGCAGTATGTGATAAGTGATGATATCAAATGTGGTTAACAATGAAATGACCTACACGTGTAAATAACGGAAGAAGAACAGAGAAGAACCGCAAAGTGAAAATGTGAAAATAAATATGAAATTGAGTTGATAACATAATTGAACAAGTCGAGGCAGCTTATTGGCCTGAAATTTGCGGCCTTGAATGCCAAACAATTGTTGTCATAGACTTCAGAAAGCTAAATGCTTGTAATGAAAGTCACTTAGCGTGCATGGGCGAAAGCCTGGAGTCGTTCGGGCTACCAAGCTGTTTTGAATCTATGAAATCATAACTGTGACTTATATCGACGTCCTATCTGTCTCTTTTCTCCGTTATTACCAGCCTATATGTCTCATAATTGTAAAATGGGGAATCTACGACGGAAAAGTGATGAATCTAAAGTATTGTGAGGGCGTATTATGATGTATGCATAGGCATACGTGGACTAGAGCGATAGAGGAATGAGAAAGGGAAGAGCACAGACGAGCCCTTAAAAAGAATAGGCAGGGTCAGACCCTCAGATGTGCGACGATTCTCAAACAAATAGGTGTGTACATGTGCTGATCTTTGTAATTATAAATTGTGAATACAAATGACTAATATTATGTTCTTTTTTATTTTGTGTTATAAGTTATAAATAAATATAAATAAACAACACTAACCTGATAACATTAAATCTAAATACCAAAATGATTAATTTACTGTGTTTTTGTCATTTCTTACTCCTGTTTTTAGGTATTCGGTATTCGGCCGAATAACGAAAAATAGGCCGAATACTGAATAGTAACCGAATATTTGTTACATCACTAATTTGCAGCTATTGCTTACCTTCAAAAAATTGTCCAGTCAACAAAAGTCTGGCATCAGAAATTATTGACAAACTATTTCTGCTAATGAATGTCAAAAATGTTTTATTTTTATCTAATACAGGTATGTATTGTTCATGATATTGTATTAATAAAATACCATGTATCCAATCAAAACTATTACTGTTTACTATATACAAATATCTCAAAATCTGTCTATCACAAATTTTTTTCTTGCTCCCATGAGAATCAAGATACAGTTTCAACTGTATTTTAAATTTTAGTAACATACAATCAAAATTCAAATTTGTATATTTAAATTTAATAAAAATTGATGATATAGTATTTTTTTATTTAATATTTATTTCCTATTTATAATTTATTCTTTTATATCATATAGAAGGGTGTAACATTTAATTTAATTTTGGAAAAGGATCAACAAGCAGGAAACATTGGGAACCTCTAGTTTAGATAATTTGAAATGTAAAAGAAAAGGCAATTTCATATACAGGTATACCTCGCCTTACGTCAGTAATTGGCTCCAGGAGAGGCGATGTAAGTTGAATTTACTTGTCTCCGAATCTACTTGTCACTAGGCTAAACCATAAATTACCATTTCTGGTTCTGTATTTTATTTATTAATCCATTTTTAATAATATATGGTTAATAAGGATCTATTTTAAGCTTACAAACAAATAAATTTTAGTTTTTAATATAGTATAGAAAAAAGTAATCTAAATTTATGAATGCACGTACTGTAAATACAGTACATACTTGTAAATGTATATATTTTAATATGATTTTTCTATATTTAATATGACGTTTTTCTAGTGATATTACGACTTCAATATTTGTGGCAGACAGACGTAAAGTCAAATAAAATGACTTAAACTTGATTTTTATTTTTCCATATACTTTTTTGACAAATGATGTATAATCAGGAACGACGTAACTCGAAACGACATAAGTCGAGGTATACCTGTATTAATTATGATAATAAGTTACATTTTAAGTTTTTGTTAATTTTAGATATTTAAACAAATTTATATTATATTTTTGTCCTGTAAATAGTCAAATCAATGTAATAAATTATGGAATAATCTATTGCTTTTAGCCCTTAATATTGTTTTACACTTAGTCTAAATCAAATAGACATGTTGGCACACCAGTGCACGAGATTAAATTTCAAAATCTTTAATGATTATTTAACACCTATTAAAAACTCTACAATAATTATAATTTATATTTATGTATGAACACAACTGAAGAGGGACATATTGAGTCTGAAATGCATTTTAAGTGTTCTCTATTATATAATTGTCAAAAAGAGTCTTAACTTATTGTAGAGTTTTTAATAGGTGTTAAATAATCATTAAAGATTTTGAAATTTAATCTCGTGAACTGGTGTGATATGCCTGCATGTATATGTGTCTATTTGATCTAGACTAAGTGTAAAATAATAAATAAAATTCTAAACATATATAATTTATCTTTTCATTCAAATTATAAGTGAATACAATGAAAAACTATTATTCATTATTTAATATTTGTAAAATGCTATGTGAATATCAAATTTTTACATTTATACTTCTTATAATTAAAAATACAATCTATAAAAGTGCATATGTTGATATGAAAGATATTTTATACATGCTACATAAGCAGTATAAAAATTTCATGTCAGATGTTTATGACATTAATTTATTATAAAAATTATATTCAGACTGATGATATACTGTATTTATATATTATCTTTAACTTGATAACAGATATTAAGTTTATCTTTTATCATTCAAATTAATTAATAGCAGAAACAATCCGTAAAAACCTATTCAATGTATTCACAGTAATGAGTTTGTTAATTTTGCTATTTTTAATTTAAAGGTTCATACAGTTTTCAGATGTGACTTAAACTGTTATTGCAACATATATTTATGATGCTATCAAATATCTTATTTCATAGTAATTGCTGTTCTCATTAAAACTTTGACCAGAATATTAATATCATTAATGAATGTATATTTTAAGAGAATTAAAGTTAATTTACTTAATTTGTTGTCTTTAAAACTAGATTAAGTCAAAAGTCACAGGTATATTTAATATTATAATAAAAACTATTTGTTACAAAAACTTACATGCTCTTTGAAAAATTTTTTGCCACCCAATGAATTTATAACATTCCACATTTTCCTAATGGATGGCATGTTGAAGTTATGATAGATATTTATAAATAATGAAAAATATAGAAGTATTATGTTAAATCAAATATTTGAATTTTTGCATAGTGATTTATTAAATAATCTAAATTTATTTTCTCTCGTTGATTTTCAGTTATTCATGCATTTATATCTGACATCATAGATAAGACTCTAGTACAATTAATATATATATTAATTAAACATTTATAAAATTTTATACTAAATGCAGTGAACTCCCATATAATATGAATTCATATAACACAATGATAAAATTGTGACTATTTACAACACTATATTAGATACAACACTATAAACAGTCTTGTATAATGTATAGGATAAATTTAACATTTGATATACTTTTTTGACTTTTTGTGTAGAATGCAGAATGCATACACTTACCTATTGTTTATACTATTACTTGTATATACATAGTGAAGATAATAGTGAAAAAAGATGTAAAAGTTTATTATTTACTATCAGAAGTTTTAACAAATAAGTTTCAATGACATTGTCTTGTTAGTATTGGCTGTACAGATTCATCACTAGAAGAGTTCATAGTTTCATCTTTATTATTCTCATTATTTAAACACAATTCTTTATCCAGATCATTTTTAGCTTGAAAATGTGGAGATGGGACAATCATTCAATTTTCTTTTAAATTTTGTAGAACACGCTATTGACAGATAAATTTTCATAAAATATGTTTCTAGCATTGTGGCTATTTTTAACCTTTTGTTTAAAGCAATATATCACCAGGGCTGGAACTCGGAGAGAAATTTAAACTTGCATGAGAAATTATTTATTGTAACATTGTCACAATGCCAAGCTGAAATTTTTAATCATATTTTTTAATTTATTTAATTTAAAATATATACTCTTTACCTCAAATTAGTAGTGTTTTGCCTCTGTACACCATACTTTTCCTGTTAGCAATAGATGCTGGTCATCTATCTAATTCCTTTTGGGAAAATTTTTGAATTGAAATACTGTAATGTGATTTCCAGTTTGCATTGGAAATTTGTATATAGTCAATCAAGTCCTTCTACCCCTAATCTTTCCACATCTGGTCTTAGTTGTCATCTATCTAACCCCATTCTCAAGATTAAGGACAGATGGATTGATGACAGTGAGAATTTATATGTTTACAATTTTTCAAATTGCAATAAAATCATCTAATAATACATGTCTCATATAATGCAATTTCCTATAAAGTGGAATGTATCCTCTGTGTTGTATGGGAGTCCACTATATCATATTTCCTCAATTAAACACCAAGGATTTTATTTTTAAAATGCATGTATCCCCAGATTTTTTCAATGCTGGAGTTTATTACTTTTTAACAGGAGATGAGTGAGTAAAAATTGAAATAAATACTTTAATTACTCATAAATTTTTCAAACTACCAGAACCATTTATTGGTTGTATTTATTGGTTACAGATACATTTGAAATAACTACTGTTTTCATAGCTAACTCAATTCACTGTCCTTCAAATTTTTGCAAAACATGAGAAGAATATGAAAATTCAACATTAATATCAATATGAAAACACTGGTATTATTACTTGTGCTGCTTTTAAACATTACAGAATTGATTCTGGATACGGAATAATTTTACTTTAGAATCAATTATCATTTTTTCACTGATATTTTGAGTTATATGCTTCCTTAAATCAGTATGATTATAAGATGAAATGTAAGATATTGTAAAGATTGACCAAGATAACTTTTAACTCAACCTATTATCCTCATTCTTTAGTTAATTATTTAACTTGAAACTTAGTTAACTAACAGAAAAATTAGTTAACTTTCTTTGTTTAAGAACAAATATAATTTTTTTGCTAGCTTGGAAGAATATGATGAATATTCAATCAAATATAATGTATTGATCTTTCATGTACTTTTTCTTTTGCATTTTCAAAGTAATGTTTTGTAGATTATAAGTATTTCCTACTAAAGTGAAGCTAATCTCTTTTACTTTGAAAATTTGTGGTATTTTTATTACTTAATATAAAATTATTAATTTAATTTTATATATAAGTTTATTATTTCTGTATAATTGTGAAAACATAGATTATTATATTTATATAAATTAATGAAAAGTAAAATTGAAGATATAATATAAAATAGCTTAATGTCAGTATTGCTTGTTTTAATAAAAAAATCAAAACTTTTGAGAAAATTATATTATTCAGTTCCAAAACCTTAAATTGAAAATTAATGTGATAAATAGACTTAAATGAAATCTTTATAATTCACATGCATTAACAAAGTAAGTAAAAGTTTAAAGAAATATAATTGAATTAGTCTTGAAATTATTTTTAATTAAAGTTGAAAAGCTGTTTTGCAAACATTATAGCAGGTTTGGTTAAAAGTTCAAAATTACATGTTTCACATATTCTTACAATAATCTGCTATTATTAATCACTCTTAATATTAATGAAGTAAAATCTACTGTTTCAAACAAAAATAATTATATAGTATGGATTTATTTATATAAATAAATAAATATCAGTGTTTAACTAAATAAAACATGCAAATGTAATGAAATTTTTAACTTAAGGTTTTATTCATATTTTACCTGACTATATAATTTGTAATGCCTGAAAAAAAATTATAATGTTATAATTTTTTGTTTGGTTAATTCAGTTGCAACATGAATTATCAATTGTATTGTATCTCCATAGTGTTGAATACAAGTTCTAAAATAATTTTTTTTTTTCACTGTTTGAAACTATTTTAATAAATCTGAGATTTTAAGCATAAAAGAAAAAAACAAATTAAAATGAATAAAAGTAGAGAATTTCTAAATGTAAGTAATTTTTCTATAAAACAAAACATCAAAAGTTTTTAATTTTTTTATTTTTATGTAATGTTTATGTATATAAAAATAAAAAATATTAAATGATATTATTGAATCAAACAATTGTAAGGGATTGATAATAATTCTATTCATGTAATTATAAAATGTAAAATGCAAATTAAAAGTTTAATTTAGTATATTTAATTTCTGTTAATTAAAATTTGCTTGTATCTTTACAGCCAAAAGCAAGCATATTGCAGTATTGCATAGCATAGCAGTAAATGAAGTTTTCTTATGTAATAGTATTATTATAATAATATATGTTGAACAAAAAATGATCTAATTACTACATTATTTCTGGTATTTGTTTGGTCTGATTTAATAAAATAACTAAGAATCAAAATATTAGTGCAGTTCTTAATTATATTAATAAATATTTTCCTAAGTTTATTAAACGTTCATTTGTTTATGATATTAAAATCTAATTCAGATTTTTAAAATAATATGCATAGTTTAGTTTATACATTATATATGTACTATATGTATAAATATGTGTGTAACGTTCTTTCAGAATATGATTTATATATTAAAATGTAAATCATTTTGAATATATTTACATATTAGTAATAAACTTATTTAACTCTGGGATTAAATCAAACTATGTCTTACCAAGTAACAAAAAGTTTTCAAAGTAAGTTTTTATTTTTAAATGAAGATGTTTTTATATATTTAAAATAAACAATGAGAAGAGAATTTATTTATATTTAGAATTTCAAAATAATCTTTAATAAAAATAAATTGAAAGATTAACAAATTAAACATTTCAAAATTATTAAATTATCTTTTTTAAAGTTTAATTATACCATTAGGGAGAGATAATTTATTTTAATTAATTGATTAATTTGTAGCTATCTAATATAAATTCCTAAAGCTTTTAAAATATTTATCCTAAATAATTTAAAATAGTAATTGCCAATTCTCTGTATATTTACAGTTGCTTTGACATTCAAATACATTTGCATGTTTATTTTTACAGATTTAGAAATGGAAATTATTTCTTCAGGTTAAAAAAAAATTCGTAAGAGTGCAATTTAAAAAATTATAATAAATAAAATTAATTAAATCTCATTTTCTCAACCATCATGAATATTTATAAAGAGTTATTTCTTATCTGTAGTAATTATTTGAATTAAAGATAGGTTATGTTAATTATTCTGAATCAATTTTATTTTATTCATTTGAAATTAATTTAATGTAAAAGTTTATTTCAATCTGAAAATCAATTTAAGTTTAATTTTGAAAGACTGTAACTATTGAAATATATTTATAAAACTATAAATAATTTTTTATGTTAAAATCGTAAAAACATAAGAAAAATATCTTAAAAATTTGAACTAGTTAAATCTTTCTTTTTAATATTTTCAGTCTGTTAAAAATATTTTTCTTTAATTACAAATTATAGATATATTTCAGTAAATTTTATACATTTGTGTGTTTATATATAAATTTTTAACGTTTCCTAAATTATAATTTATTTTTTTTATCATTTTAAAGAAATGATAAATTGTTTTTAATTTATTATTTTATAATTGTGTAAGTAATTAAGAGAGATAATCATTAGTGAAATTTATTCATTCTTTTCTGTATAATTAGTATTAGCTCATGGCGTTTTTCTGGATAATTAAACATTTTTTTTAATATAAATAAAACCGAATATCATTAGCATCTCTTCTTATATCTACACCTTTATTTGGCTAGATTTACAGTATTTATAAAGCAAAACTTTAACAAGCTGTAAATTTTCTCTTTCATATAAAGATGATAAACAGAATAATAGCTTTATCGTATACTAAAAGTGTTTATTACACATATTTTATAAAGGGAAAATAAAATTAGTTTTACGATGAAACGAGAGTAATTAAATAAATTAGATTAATTGAAAAACCAGTACATTACTAGCGGATATTAAATCTAGACAAGTCGACGTAGTAAAACGCTTTTATCAAAATAGATTTGAATTGTAAGTATTCCCGCTAATACTAATTTTTTTTTCTCCGATAGACGGGATGCCAGACTCACTCTTCCGTATTTGGATAAACTGTCATACATCCTACGCCTCATAGAATAGTAATGTATTAGAGTTTATCTATTGTATAAAGTAAAAATATTTCAGACTCACCTGTGCGGTAACAACAAAACATAGTTATGTCATTTGCTCATAGATGTACAGATGGAAAGTGCACATGTTGCCTGTCCCACAGACGGCTTCCCCAACTGTTCTGATAGTCCATGCATCGGTATCCTAGCAACATACTGCTATTCCTTTCGATTCACAAGTATCTTCGGACTTAGGTAATCAGCTGGCTTCCTTTACTGTAGACGAATAAATTGTGTATCTCTCTATCGACCTCGCTTTGATAATTCGCCCAGTTTCATTTCCGTAATGTGCGCCTTTTTATTATTATTATTATTAATATTGAACGTTCTGTTGTAGTTTAAATAAAATTTCTGGTGTATTTACGCCGTTTTTCATTGATAATTCGTATCGAGATTAATGAAAATAATGGAAAAGAAACATGATTCGTTTCTATTGAAGGTCGCGTATTTTCGATCGACGAAGGATTTATTTTATTGTATTATTTATTCTTAAAGTTTATTTATTTATGAGTCTGGGTGAAACTTATTCTAAATGTATTCGTCATAGGTTCTCAAATAGGATTTGTATTAATATTTTAAAAAATGCAATACATACAAGTTTATTCTTTCTCTATCTTTATATTATTTAATATAGTAGGAAGGAAGGAAAGAGTGTATCGAAGTTTTGTTGGATCAGAAGTTAAAAAAAATAGGTATTTAAAAAAATTACCCTTTCGTATTATCTTCGGCGTGGACTTAACATTGTTAAAAATTTAAATGTCTATCAATCACGGTTACGAAAAGAGACACGTGTTTAGAATTTTTTATACGGGACTAAACACGGTAATGTTCGGGATATTACATGAAATTTATATCATGTTGATGTAGTAGTGGGAAACGCCCGTCTTTATATATTTACTGTATTTAATTTCCATGTCGATCGATCTTATTGAAAACCTTCCTATGATTGAGTTTTGTATCCTAATAAAAGGCATGAACCGCCTTTTTCTTCTTAATCTTTCACTTTCAGTTTTTATTATTTTTTTTATTTTTAAATTGAGACGAGAAAGCTGACATTGACGTTTTGATATCGTTAGAATGTCTTGTGTTTGTATAGTATTTTATATCTCCCACGTCATCGCGTTTAGGATATTTTTTCAAAGAAAATGTCAGAATTTGTTCGATCTTAACCGAATTGCCGGGCGTCACGTATTAGCAATACTCCACTTCCATTTGAGCTGGTATAACTAATAAAACTTAATACATTATTAAGATCTCTATATAGATGCTTTTCTATCTTCATTTTAACGGACGTGAACCGTATACTTAATTATAAAATATCAAAGCATTTCGACACTAAAGATTATTTATATCAAGGAAATGATACACATTATTTCGTATACAACATGCAGTAGTCTAAGAAAAACAAAAAAAAAGTAAAAACTCTAAATGGTTTGGTAGTAAAGAATAACCTTTTCTGCTCAGAGTGCATTAAGAAGTAATTTCTAAAATTATAATTAAATTATTTAATTTACACACAATTTAGAAAAAATATTTTGTTTATAAAAAATTAAATATTTCGTTATATTTTATAATTATTGAAGTAAATATAAGCAATATAGTTTTTATTTTTTTAAATGTTTTTTTCTTTAGATATTTTGAAAGAATCGTGTTTTTAAACTGTATGATAACTTAGACTTCTTTTCAAACATAGAAAAGTTTTTTTGCCGCGTTATGCATATTTAATATACAAATATATAGCAACATATCAAATATACAGCATGTATTTTTAATACGAATGTACTGTACAGTACAGTACATGCTGTATATTTGTATTAGAAAAAAATTTTTCTAACATTTATGAAAAACGAATAAAATAAACTGTTTTTAACTGCAAGATATTGTCGACGGTACTCCGATTTATGTCCATCCAATACTTTGTCAACAGCAAAAATAAATTTACTTTTACTTTATTGGAAATGAGAGTTTCAAATTTTGAAAGTATTCTGGCATTTTTAAAGATGAGATTTTATCAAATTTTATTGTTTCAATTTATTAGATTGATTTCATCCTTTTTTAAAAACATATTTAAATAAAATTTCAAACTTAAAATTTATAAAAAAAAAAAAAAAGAATAAAAGCAAAAATATACACAGTTAAATAAATATTTCTCAATTGATTCATATTGTTAGTTTCTAGCGATGAATTCAACAAATTCGCAAGCATAATATGAGATAATTATATATAAATACTTATCTACATATAAATTGTTTCTTTTACATATATAATTGAGTTTATTGCAATAGAATGGTCGCTAATTAAATCTTTACACTTTTATACACTTCAATATACCAGTATTTGTGAAGAAAAATTTTTCGTTAGTTTATATGCTTGTCATTTATAAGGAGGAATTTTCATCAAATTAATAATGTAAACAGGGATTTACCGAATTTACAGTATATCATAATTATTCATTTGCTTTTTTTTTGTATTAATTTTTGAATTAATTCTTATCTTCTTGAAGTAAAGATTCTATCGATTAAATGATGATGATATCTCATAAAATCGTCCGAAATGTATTCACCATCAGTGCACTCATCATTATAACGAGATATAAATCTGTGCAGTTCTTTCTCTACGTGATTTTAGTAAGTTTAGAAAATTTTTTCACATATATAGGTATATATTTTATAGCAGTGCTCGTGCTCGTATATATATATAAGCAATAGGGAGTTATTTTCAACATAAAATCTCAATGTTGTAATCTGTAAAAGTCTCCTGAGGCGTTGGAAAATGCATTTTTGAAATGATTTATAATTTCAAGTTTTGGAAAGTTTTTGAAACACTAATAAAATTTTTAAAAATATTTATTTCTATTATTTAAATTTAATGTAAAAGCAAAATAATAATAATGATTAATCGTTCAAATTTTTAATTAAAGGCAGTTTTTCGAA
>NW_019385602.1:52504-65926 GCF_000671375.1 Centruroides sculpturatus
CGCATCGACCCCTGGGGTCCATATCGACCACTTTGGCGACCCCTGCTGTAGACGCTCGTAGAGAAAAACTACTGGGTCTTGAAAGTTCAAATAAATATGTAATAATAAATATTTAAAATTTTATTGCATTTCTAACTTTTTAATCAATAATTATCGTATTGTTTATATTTATAAAACACTCGAGAATTTGTAATTATATTTAAATAGTAAAATGTTTAAAATTATATTAAAAATTTAGAAGAAAAAAAATTGTAAAACTCAAGTAGCAAAGTATTTTACTTTCTTTTATCGCCAGGAAAAACAAAACCGACGTTCCTAAATTTCGATATTGAACGATGTGTTGGTAAGATAACAAAATTAATCTAATTTGTAGATAAATTATTGATAGTAGAATTTGTAGATAAGCTAATGGATTTTACCATGATTTGTCTGGAACGGTTGTATTTGTATACGTTTATTTACATGTACAGTACATTTACACGTTATCAGGAATATCATCCAATACGAAATAACTGTTATTGGTCTAATTAGGCAAAAATAGACTATATGAAGTTTTTTAATGAGTTAATGAAATTTTCAGATATTTTAGATAATTGAAGATAATATTTTCGTATAATAATTTATCTTTTAGTATTTTGAGTCATTTTTTGAAGACAGTGTCATGAATTTAAGGAGTTTAATTCGTTTTTTCATTAAATCTTCAAATGTAGGTAAAAAAAATTGCATCTAAACTCAACTCTGAAATTTGATTATTGAGCTGTTACCGAAATATCAACATTAAAATTTTCGGAAGTTTTCCTACTTGGGGATTTTTTTTTGTTTCAAAACCAAAACAGCAGTGACAAGACAAATGAAAAAGAAAAATTCATTCCTGCTTTGTCGAATACGTCAGGTAAATTGAGTTAAAACTTCCATATTCGGTATAAATTCACTATCAATAATGAAAGCGATGTCAAAAATTGTTTATAATTTCATACATCTTGTCTGACTTTTCCGTTTTCTAAATCGACAGAAAGTAATCTAAACAAAATGGAAGGCAAGTATACAAAAACCTGTTGAAAGCATTGCTTTGTTATAGACGTATATATGCACATATAGTTGAATATGATCAGAAAATAGTGTGGAAATTCAAATATGGGTGACTAAGCAGATATAGTAGTATGTGAAACCTCTGCGGTATTTTTTGTAAACGTAGATAAAAATTATATACAGACATTATTATATATTTCAACGTATTGACAATCGGATTTATTTTTTTCTTCCATTCTGTTTTGGCTTAGTGACCAACACAAGGAATCAGGAATGACGACTTCTTTTAAGTCACTTGGGTATTGATTCTAATGTTGTATTTCTTTGGAAAAATTGAACAATTTTCGACTCAATTTTCTTGATGATCTAAATATAGTATTATAGAAATAAAAATAATTTTGTTTTCTATTTTTGAAAAAATTCGGTTGAATAAAAAAAATAAAATTGAGAAAAACAAACTTATGTATCTTTATTAAGCTTAGTTGTATTAATGTAACTTGTTGATAAATATAATTTATAGTGAAGCTTTATTGTAAAATATAGCGAGGTAGTTTCCTTTCCGAAATATTTTAAAGATTTATTCTACTCTTAAAAAATATAGTATAACTAAAAACACATTATTTAGAATTTGATATAGTGTTTAAGAAAATTTTATAGTGTCTAAGAAAATTTTAAAATCGAAGTAAATTTAATTAATTTCATTTTGACTAAAATATTTCTTTTTATAAACGTAAAAAATACATGTTAAACAAAAGGAAAATAATCTTCGTGATGATCTTCACTCTGGGCTTATTATTTATATGTTTTACTATATTTTAAAATATTAAATGGTACTTTGTTCTGCAACGATTCCCGCACGACTGACTGACTCTTAATTTATTTTTAAATTCAGTAGGCATATCTCCTTTAACCTATATATAGTTTTATTATTGTATAAATATTAAAAACACGAATAACAACACTTACAAACCGAAGATTTGGTTTAATCATAAATAATAACTTTATTCACTAAAAAATTCTTTCTTATTTTAATCTATTTTTTTAATTATATCAGAATTTACATAATAATATAGATTTTAAATAGTGTTATTTTTGAAGAATTTGTATTTTATATATTTAACAATATTTTCTTCATAATATTTCCATTGTATTTCGCAAATACAATGGAATAATATTTATTCTCTCCACATTTCTAATATTGCTTGATTTGCCAAATGTTACTTAGTTGGAAACTTTTTTCTTTTTAGCTCTCCAAGAAGATAAAATATGCAGATATGCATTAGCAAATAGACGAATAATTCATATATCCGTGGATTAGAATGATTTTGTTTATTATCTTGGTATCTTTCATTTATTTTAACTATCTAAAAATAACTGAAAATAAAGTTAGTTATTAATAAATAATTTTATTTGAATATTCCAAAATGCAAAACTATAATTACTTTGTAATTAATTAATTTTTGATTAATGTCTTGTAAATGTATTAATAGATTTTAATCCGACAATAATTAACAGCGCTGATAATTAGATTCAAATTGCTTTGGCTGTAATGTTTAATCCTTTATCGAATTTTATTATTAGAAATATATGGATCGATTAATAATAGATTTTTATTATTATTTTAATGTTTTTTTATCATTTTCATAGGAAATATTTTTTATTAATATATTTAAAAACCTTTTACGTAAACGTTTCTTGGACATAAATATTTAATTTGATTTTATAGTCTTGTTACTATTAAAATTAAATTTTGTTATTACATTTTTAGAATTAAATGTGAACTTTTTTATGCTTTAAAATATTGAATTTTAATTTAGAATTTTATTTTCTTAGATAATTGCAAATACAACTTATGGACATTTTAAAACAATTTATTTTAACTGAAAAATCACCCCATTTGCAAATTCACAAAAATCAATAAGCATTCTACATTAGACGTAGCCACTTACTCAAATTTTGATAGCTTAATCGGTTTAAGAGACTCAAATGTTTATTAAATTACTATACTTTATTAACTTAAAAATAAGTGAATGGAGGTAACTATTCGATAATACGTACAGTATTTATCTATTATGTAATACAGTAGTTACCTTCTTTTACTATCATAAGACAGCTTACTTCTTATCAATGAAGCGTCACGGAACATTTTCGAAGACAGTTTTAAAATTGAAATATACTGTATATAAAATTTATGAGAATTGCTGGATTGATATTCACTGCAACAAAGCTTTTATCTTACAAATGCGACTGTGTGTATAACTTGTAATTTTATATATAAGTAACCATTTGAGAAACTAAAAT
The DNA here is from genome assembly GCF_000671375.1 of Centruroides sculpturatus. Taxonomy (NCBI): domain Eukaryota; kingdom Metazoa; phylum Arthropoda; class Arachnida; order Scorpiones; family Buthidae; genus Centruroides; species Centruroides sculpturatus. The sequence continues at coordinate 55,835 of NW_019385602.1, forward strand.
GATTAATGCAAATACAAATATTTTTAGTCAACTTAATTAATTAATCGGCGTCAGATTCTAATCGATGCAGAAAGAAATTAAGATTCTAGAATTACTGTTGCGAGCTATTTTGCTCGATAAATATGAAACTGAAATTTTATAGTATTCTTGTCATCCATAATACGAATCTCTGTAACTGTATAACTCGTAAATGCGTTATTGTCATTCTAGATTATAGATATGCAAAGATTTTTCTTTACTTTGACAAGAATTGATATAATTTTGTGAAGGAAAACAAATTTTTATTATTTTTTTTAAAACCATTACCAGAGATTGTTATAAGATACGTTGGTATTCCAGTTTATCATATATTCACTTACAGTAATGAAAATTATTCTTTGTAATGTAAATGATTTTTTTTCGTGACGATAAAAATATTATATAAAGAATATTGTTATTGAAAAATTTTATATGGAAATGAATGGACAATTTTATTACCATACAATATCTACGGAGAATTGGCTTTTACTTTTTCAAGACATTTTATCTTTTCAGGTTGTTTGTAAGTGCGAAGGAAGCATTAGAAAGGAAAGTGACAGTGTTAAGTGAAAAAAATTGTTTTTTTACTTTTAAAACCAGACTTCAAGATTCGAAACTGCATAAAGTTTGAATGCTGCTCCATTTGTTCATTTTGGATTTATTTTAAAGTTCTGGATTAAGAAATGACACTTAGACATATGTAAAGACAGGTTCTTCGTTCATTGCTAATTAATTTATTACACGTTATTAAATAAATTTGGTAGGAGTAAGTGACTTCATCACGCTTACAAACTGTACTACTTCCGTCATTTTAGTCGATGGAAATTCAATAGTAACTACAATTGTTAACGGAAATTTTTTGTTTTACGCATATCTAATTCACAATTCATTGAAAATTAAATTCAACAAACTTTATTTTACTGTATTATATAGGAAGTCCTTAAAAACTAATTTGTCGTTTTAAAAAAAAAAGCAAAATTTTCATCTTGTTAGCATGGAATAAATAATTCTAGAGGGAACATCATCTTAACATGATGCAAATTTATTTAAAGAATCTTCTTATATATCTAATGTTTATCTCTGTCAGCTATATCCTTTTTGAAACAATATGTTAATAGTTGTTCTGCAATGCTATATCTTTAATGTAAATTTAGAATGAAAAATTGAATCGAATTTCTTAGAATTCAAACCTGAAGGAGAAAACTTATTTGAACATAGAGATTTTCATTTATTTTGACATATATCCCTTGACAAATCCTAAAGGGATTTATGATCTTGGATTCTTTAAAACTTTTTCTTTGAAAATTAGATTTCTTTTTGCCTACACCAATGCCAGTGTTACGTGACTATAAAAATAACTCATAGTTTAACTTAATGTGAAATTTACTCCAAAATTTTCAAATTTTTGTAGTTTTTTTTTACTACGTCAATTAAAAATACAACAATTATAAAACATAAGTAATTGTTTTGATTATCATTTTTTCAGTTTCTTTTAATATAAAAAAAAGTACCTAACACTCATTCATTTGAACTCATTTAAACGGATGGAATCTGACACGTTATCAGCTTTCAGAATAGTTTCCGAAAGACTACATCTCGGGATTAAAAATTGCTTTCGGCTTTACTTTCTATAGAAAAAAGTAGCCTCGGGTAGCAAAATGTCATTTTGACTGTCGAATAAACTATTCCAGTTCGGCGATTCTGTCCCAAATCTATTCAGTTTGACATGCACTTTGTTAAAACTTATCTTGCTAAGAAGAGTGCAATGTATACATGGAATGAAAAATGTATTTTTATTTCCGCATTATAATTAATGTTAAGCTTTAAATGAAACAAAATTTCAAGATAATTTTTCAAACAAGCAAATTTTTTTTTTCGAACTAATTTAACTTCTAGTCGAACCATTTCAGCTCGGAATTTCTGAATAAGATTCTCTCGTATTCTTGATTATAATAAATGATTTGGTTGTTTATTCCCTCACTAATTTGTGTAAGCTGATTGTACAGTACATATCCTTAATTTACATGTACATTATTTAAATAATTATAACGAAATATTTAGAATATTGTTGAACTTTGGATTATCGTAGAAAGGAATATTTATTTTAAAAGTTTCTATAATAATTGAATAAAAGAAAAATAGATCTGATCAATTAAATTTTAAATCAATACTGAAATAATCGCAATGATAAGAAAAAGGATTAAATTAGACAAATATAATATATTAAAATTTTTGTAAGAAGCAAAATTCTTTTATAAAATAATAAATTATTTATATAACGTGTTTGAAATTAATTAAATATGACAAAGAAACTCTTGACTTGCTTTAGAAATTTTCTTAGTAAGAGTAAGATATATTTAATTCTGTCAAAATTAATTTAAGCGGTAAAGGTTTTACTTTGTTTGCTCATCTTCGATTTTAATACCTGAAGGCGAATTCGCTAACTTCGTTTTCTACCTTTTTTTTTAAAAAAAAATAATCGATTAGAATTCTCTTTCCATCAAAAATTAAAAAAAGAAAGTGAAGAAATAAAATTTGTGAAATTTTTAAATTACTTTTCATATCTAAATATAATTTAAGATTATATTTATTCGAGTATTTTTGCGTTAAACGAAAATTGTAATGTCATTCGTATTAGTGGGTCTATCAATATCGATTTTTTTTTTTTGGTTCGGTTAGGATTTAAAAAATAGTTTTGTAGAATCTGACACGAATTCCAATGAATCGTATTTGCTTGACTTTCAAAACAAGTTAGCTTTCGTGATATTTTCTCCTTGGTTTAATTATGATTTGGCTCAATCTAATCATTCTGTCTTATTTTTTTCAATGGGTAGATTTATTATATACATTACAAAAATATAATAATCTTAGCTTGTAATTATAAGATTAAGTTTAGTTTGCTTAATTCGTTTAAATTTCAGATTAATATTAATTATTCACACGGAAGGATTATTCTTCCTGAATTGGTACCGATCTTTATATTTGAAGAGGATTTATGATTTTAATAACGTAATAAGATTATAACTTTTTAAAATATTCATACTCATAAATTATGAATAATATATTTTCCTTTATAGACATTAAATTAAAATTTTTTGTTACTATGTTAAAATATTCTCTCTTGGAAGTCGTTTAATTTTTTGTTTTTTTGAAGATTTTTTTAAAAATTTTTGCCGGGAGCTATAGTAAATCTTTAGTTTAATAATTTTTCTCTTCAAAGATTCAGAAGTTACAACAAAATTTTTAACACAGATAAATCACATCTATAGCACAAGATATAAATAAGGGCATCGTACATTGTGCAAAAAGCTTCAGATTCCATGAGTCAACGTAGGGATCAATGCTCCCACAAGATGGCCCTGGTTGCACTCCAGGACTAATTTGACCTTGAAAGCAAGGGCATGTTCCTTATTTTCAAGATCAAGAAGGTCAACATACGGCGAAGTTGCATGGGAATATGGACAAATATCATTCATCAGTTTCTTTTATATTTGCAGAATAGTCTAGAAGTCACAAATTTTTTTTTTTTGTTGTTGTTGTTGTTAATGGAATTTTGCCCCTGCAGGAAAAGGGCAATCGAGACGAAAAAGGGAGGGCACGTATCCCAATGTAGTGTACGAGCGCCCTTGCCTGCCTCACATTTTTCAGCAGTAACTGTTTAATAAACAGCTTATATCGGTAGTGACTCTCCGCCAAGTAAAAAAGTCACCGAATGACTTCATATACCAGAATCAGAGTTGCCGATTTTCTTGGGTCGATTTCTCCGCTCCTCAAACACCTGAAGTAATTCTGAATATCTCGTTCGAAAGAGAATTGTTTTCTTAGGTAGTGTGAAAAATTTCAAAATTTTCTATAAAGCAATTGCCGAAATATAAGCAAATGAAAAGTGCAAAAATTGCCAAAACGCTGTATTTTTTTCTTCATTCGACACTGTAGACCAGGGGTCGCCAAACTTTTTTAACCGTCAACCCCCAATCACTTTCCAAAGCCTCACATTGACCCCCACCGTAAAGTTTTATTACAAGTGTATATGTATGAGCGAAAAAAAAAAAGGTTGTGACCCCTTAGCCGCATCGACCCCTGGGGTCCATATCGACCACTTTGGCGACCCCTGCTGTAGACGCTCGTAGAGAAAAACTACTGGGTCTTGAAAGTTCAAATTTTAAACTTAATCCTTTCTCGATATCAGTGTGGTGCTCGGCAAACTTCCGGGTCGATGGGTCAAAGTTCACGGGGGCTTCCCCCATAAAGCTATTCCAGTTTTATGGCTTAATTTTATGCTTATAAGGATAAAATTGCGTGGAAATAAATAAATTTTATTCAAAATATTACTCAGAATTACAAAAGCTGAAATTTTATGCAAATTAAAACTTTTTTATAATGATTTTTCTAAAGATAAGTGTGGCCCTTGAAATTGGTACTCATAAGATTTTTACCTGCGTTTACCTTATATTTCGCCTTTAAGCGGCAAGCTTTTTTTTACTGAAGAAAAACTGATAAGAAAAATTTTGAACGATGTCTAAATTGTCATAAAGTTTTACGTGGGGTAATTTTTTTACATATCAAATGTTATTGTTTGGATTAAACAGTTACTGCTGGAAAATAGGAGGAAGGTGTGATTTTTTTATGTTATACATTAGTTCCAGCTTACAATTCAATAAAAATAACTGTTTAAAAATTTTTTATAAAAGATTGCCATGTTAACAGATCCTATAATGATCATTGATTTACCATCATAATTTATTTATTGATTAACAGCTGTGACCTATAAATTATTTAAAGAAGAAAATGATAGCTTGTTTTATATTATTAAACATGATTGTAAATTTAAATGTATTCTAATTAAGCTTATATAGTTTAGTTTTATGTACAGATATAAATGCAATTTTAAATTGAATAATAGAATATTTATTGCTTATTTTTATGCTTGAAAAAATGAAAAAGTTACCACCTTTAATCATTCTATTTATGTACTGCTTAAACTTTAATGCCTATTTAATAAGATTATTTTCATATTCGATGATGTTTACATTGATGGTATTGGAGATTTATAGGATTTTTTATTTAATTAAAAGCTTAAAAATTTAATTTTAAAATTTTGAATGCCAATCTGCAATAATAATAATAATAATAAATTGGTTGCACGAATTCCAATGAATCGTATTTGCTTGACTTTCAAAACAAGTTAGCTTTCGTGATATTTTCTCCTTGGTTTAATTATGATTTGGCTCAATCTAATCATTCTGTCTTATTTTTTTCAATGGGTAGATTTATTATATACATTACAAAAATATAATAATCTTAGCTTGTAATTATAAGATTAAGTTTAGTTTGCTTAATTCGTTTAAATTTCAGATTAATATTAATTATTCACACGGAAGGATTATTCTTCCTGAATTGGTACCGATCTTTATATTTGAAGAGGATTTATGATTTTAATAACGTAATAAGATTATAACTTTTTAAAATATTCATACTCATAAATTATGAATAATATATTTTCCTTTATAGACATTAAATTAAAATTTTTTGTTACTATGTTAAAATATTCTCTCTTGGAAGTCGTTTAATTTTTTGTTTTTTTGAAGATTTTTTTAAAAATTTTTGCCGGGAGCTATAGTAAATCTTTAGTTTAATAATTTTTCTCTTCAAAGATTCAGAAGTTACAACAAAATTTTTAACACAGATAAATCACATCTATAGCACAAGATATAAATAAGGGCATCGTACATTGTGCAAAAAGCTTCAGATTCCATGAGTCAACGTAGGGATCAATGCTCCCACAAGATGGCCCTGGTTGCACTCCAGGACTAATTTGACCTTGAAAGCAAGGGCATGTTCCTTATTTTCAAGATCAAGAAGGTCAACATACGGCGAAGTTGCATGGGAATATGGACAAATATCATTCATCAGTTTCTTTTATATTTGCAGAATAGTCTAGAAGTCACAAATTTTTTTTTTTTGTTGTTGTTGTTGTTAATGGAATTTTGCCCCTGCAGGAAAAGGGCAATCGAGACGAAAAAGGGAGGGCACGTATCCCAATGTAGTGTACGAGCGCCCTTGCCTGCCTCACATTTTTCAGCAGTAACTGTTTAATAAACAGCTTATATCGGTAGTGACTCTCCGCCAAGTAAAAAAGTCACCGAATGACTTCATATACCAGAATCAGAGTTGCCGATTTTCTTGGGTCGATTTCTCCGCTCCTCAAACACCTGAAGTAATTCTGAATATCTCGTTCGAAAGAGAATTGTTTTCTTAGGTAGTGTGAAAAATTTCAAAATTTTCTATAAAGCAATTGCCGAAATATAAGCAAATGAAAAGTGCAAAAATTGCCAAAACGCTGTATTTTTTTCTTCATTCGACACTGTAGACCAGGGGTCGCCAAACTTTTTTAACCGTCAACCCCCAATCACTTTCCAAAGCCTCACATTGACCCCCACCGTAAAGTTTTATTACAAGTGTATATGTATGAGCGAAAAAAAAAAGTTTGTGNAGTTAAATAATATAAATTTTATTTATATGCCTTAGTGTCTTTTTAATATTACTACAAATTAATTACATTGATAAATGGAAAGGTAATACCATAATTATAAAATTCTGAAATTTATAAAATATTTTTGATGTAAAATTGATATAAAATAATTTTGTATTTTAAAAAGTTTTTATATATTTGCAAAGGTTCTTTCATACTAAATTATAAAATATTAAAATAATAAATTCTAAAAAAAAATTTTTTTAAATGGATTGTCAACCTTTTTGTTTTTCCTTGTTTTATTTGTCTTCTCCCCCTTCTTAAATAGTAAGTATGTAAGTGTACCAATTTAGGTTTCATTTTGGTTATTTCTTTAAGTTACTGAGAGCTCCAAATAGAAGTACAGTGTATTATTTTATAACCACCTGATATATTATACCAAGGAAATTTTTGTTATAGAAACATAAGTCAAATGTTTCTATAACTTCATAAATTTGAATGAATTAGGTGTTGGTAGATGGAGGTGGGTCTTCGGATGTGCAATAAGTCTTTTTGTTTTCAGATCCATTGATCCGTTCTAGAGATATCACACTTAAAATTTCCTGAAATTTCTCTATCATTTTGTATAGGGAGTTGATAAGAAAGTTTTTGCAACATTGAGATTTTGTAACAATTCAATGTCAGGTTTACTGAATGGTTCCAATAGAACTTTCTAGAAAAAGTTGGGTTATATTGGACTTACCACCTTAAATGTGATATACTGTCGTTCTTTGAACTGCTGAATGAAAATTGCTGTCTGTGTCTGTATGTGTAGAGGTGAGAAATTTGCTGGGCAATCATAGTCATCCCAGATACAAGTTTGGCAGTTGTTGTCTTAATGTCCCCCTTAAAAGCAGCTTGCATCCCCCAAATTGAGTCTTAATTAATAAAATATATATGTAATCTAATCATTTTGTGTTTCATAATTTACATATAGTGAAAGAATGTATATTCAATTTGTTTTGGGCCTAAAAAATAGAAGTGCCGAAAAGTGGCTTGTATTTACAAAGAAATTTTGTAATTCATTTTCGTAGTTGATGGGAGCATGAATATATCTCACACAGTCCAGGCTACAAGTACTTTTTTATAGACATTAAATTTTAATTTTTAATTNTTTTTGTTTTCAGATCCATTGATCCGTTCTAGAGATATCACACTTAAAATTTCCTGAAATTTCTCTATCATTTTGTATAGGGAGTTGATAAGAAAGTTTTTGCAACATTGAGATTTTGTAACAATTCAATGTCAGGTTTACTGAATGGTTCCAATAGAACTTTCTAGAAAAAGTTGGGTTATATTGGACTTACCACCTTAAATGTGATATACTGTCGTTCTTTGAACTGCTGAACGAAAATTGCTGTCTGTGTCTGTATGTGTAGAGGTGAGAAATTTGCAGGGCAATCATAGTCATCCCAGATACAAGTTTGGCAGTTGTTGTCTTAATGTCCCCCTTAAAAGCAGCTTGCATCCCCCAAATTGAGTCTTAATTAATAAAATATATATGTAATCTAATCATTTTGTGTTTCATAATTTACATATAGTGAAAGAATGTATATTCAATTTGTTTTGGGCCTAAAAAATAGAAGTGCCGAAAAGTGGCTTGTATTTACAAAGAAATTTTGTAATTCATTTTCGTAGTTGATGGGAGCATGAATATATCTCACACAGTCCAGGCTACAAGTACTTTTTTATAGACATTAAATTTTAATTTTTAATTAAGTTTTCTATTTGATGACTTATTTTGCAAGTACAGTAGATTGTCCACTACTTTTAATATATTAAATTACTTTCTAAAATTGAATAATTGTAAAATTATAAAATGATATTAATTTCTGTTCTTTTCAATAATTATTTAAATTTTCTATTAATTCTTGAGTTTATTGCTAAATTTAAGAAAATGTTTTTAATAACAAATAAAAATACCTTGGCATAATAAAAATAAATGATTTCAATTTATTTATATTAGCCAAAAATACATTTTCATATAATTTATAGTCACAATTTAAATATTTATGCTTAGACTATTTTAAATTTCATTCATTTTGAAATTCAAAAATACAAAGAAATAAAAATATGTAAATTTTATAACTGACTAAATAAATTTGATTAAAAATTTATATTGTATGCAGATATTTTACAATGAAAAATAAATGATTTCAGTACAAAAAATATTCTTCAAATATATATACTTTACACAAGAAATTATAAATTAGCATTTTATTGGTAATAATATTTTAAATAATTTTACACCTTTTCAAAATCACTGACCCGGAGGGCAGGTGAGGTTTGTTCGAACAGGAGTTCCTGACGCATGTACAATGTCATTTTGCAATGCGAAGAATAACGAACGTGCAGTGCATGCCTGTTCTAAATCCGTTACAGTTAGGAACTAGGGAGACTTAGGTAAAAGTAACGTAACTAAATTAAGAAAAAACAACTGCAGATGACTTAGATAGCTCTATTGGATATTAGAGATGTGAATGAATACAAATCCTACAAAAAAAAAAAAAAAGAAAAGGTTGACAGGTTGCGCACGATACTCCCAGACAAAATTAATAGTTTCACCTGGACAATGAGTCAGTTCCCGGACTATCTGGGTGAAAACCAGACAGTGGTAACACTAACTGGTAAATGGAATTTGTATAAGAATAGAATTTTTATTAATGTTAACTTTATTAAAGAACATTGTTTGTATGTTTTTTTTTTTTTTTTTAACTCTTTCTGCCCTGAGGGCACTTTTTGCAAGCCCATTATGGGTTTGGCCAGGCCCACAATGGGGCTGCCGGGTGGGGCCCGACATATCCAAACAGACCACCCCCCGAAAAATTCCTGGGGATTTTTCGACCTGTTCGGATTCAAACCCGGGTCCCCCAGAGTGGTAGGCTACCACCTCGACCGCTCGGACATCCGGCCGCAACTGTATTTTTGTCTGTTTTTGTTATACAGGTAACCCCCGTATAGCACGGCACATCTATAGCACGGATTCACTCTAACACAGTTCAAGAATTGGGAACATCCCTGTATAACACAGTCTTTTACAGCACGGATTCACTCTAACACGGTTCGGCAGTTGCGTAAAATCCTTGTACATGAAATGTAATAAGGGGTGTGTTCTTTTATACCTCAGCATAACTCAGTGCAAGCATTCTAATTGTTTTCGTCGCTACTTTGAATGCTCTTTCAACAAATAATCCATTTAATGGTTAAATTTTACAATTGGGACCATTCTTTTGCCTCTAAAAGCTCATTTTAGAATTATAGATTCCTCCATAACGATACTATCGATAGTGTGGGCACCGCCATCTTTCTTTCACCACCATTCCTAAATGCCTACAAACAGCAGCGCGCTCCCATTGCAGAGCAACCGCTATTAACGAATGCACCCAAAAACTGTTACCAGTTGATGATGCTCATGCTGAGATCATCATATAGGATGAATAATCCTCTGGTAAAATATTTACTTAAATAATAAATAAGTATTTTACCTATGAAAAAATGAATAATAAATCTGATTTAAATAAGGATTTAACAGCATGTTTTTTAATTTTTGGAACCTAACCCCC
>NW_019385602.1:67612-88177 GCF_000671375.1 Centruroides sculpturatus
TATATATATATATATACATAAATAATAATTCATAAACTACTATAGATGATAAATAAAATTCATTTCTTAAAGTTGTGTAAATTATTTTAACAAATAATAGTTTCAATCATTCATTTATTTTGATGAAATAAACTTTATTTCAGATAGAAATGTTGAATAACTATTTACATAATTTTTTGTTTTATAGTTTTTAAAAAATTCACTAAATCAATCTAATCTTAAAACTTAGATTGTTTATTATGTATATTTTAATGATAATAAAGCTATGAAATGTTATTTTATAATTGGGAAAATAATTTAAATTATCAAATTCAAAGCTGTTTTAAAACAATTCAGTTCTATAGGAAGTTACTAACATTAGAAATTTAAAAATATATTTATTTATGAGGTGAATTCTGTGAGAATTTAATTCAATAAAGTATTGAATTAATTTAATCTTAAATTATTGGAACATTGAATTATTTTAATTTAAATACTAAGATACTTGTGAATATTGTAACTTCCTTAAATAAAAAATATTTGTTATACAGTATATTTAAAAGGTCCATCATTATAAATCTCTCTTGAAGCTGGATTTTTTTAGTAGCAATTTATTATTCTTAGGTTTTAATAATATAATAATTAATTATTTTTGACAAAAATTTCATCAGTTTTTTCCACCATCATTCTATTTTCCAATCACAGAGAATGTCCATATACAGTATTGCAATTTGAAAAGATTAAACTATTCTATATAAAATCAAAGACAGCAGAAAATATCTGTTTGTTGACAAATAATATGTGACTTGCAGTAAATCAAATTGTATCTATAGTTTGATTTATCATTTATTTCATACATCTAGAAAAGGTAAGGAAACAGCTGGAAAACTGTTTATTTCTCCATTTCCTTTTCTAGTTTTCTTTAAAACTCTATCTTGATAATGCAAGAATCTGTCTTACATCTGATTACTGTGTATTTTATATAATTGTTGAAGAATCACATCTTGAAATTGATAAATATAAGTGAAAATAGATTTTGTATTTAGCATTAGTTTGGAATGGTTTGTCTTTTGGCCAAGTTTTATCTTTCCCCAATTTACAAATGCAATCCTCTTATTAGTATATTTAAATTACATTTTCATATAATTTAAACCTTAGAAAAATTGACATTTAAGATAAGCTGAAGATAAATATAATAATTCATCTCAATCTTTTAAATGTATTTTCTCTACTAGAAATGGCTAACTTTTCAATGTTTATGTACTTTTCTAAAATGAAGATACTTTCTTAAGACATAATGTTGATATTTTAATATTTCATCATTTTATATTTATGCATTTTATATCCTTTCACTTACATGAAAGTGGACTTGAAATGGAAAATGGAGGAATCCATCCTAATGAAGAAAAGGCAGCTAACAATCAAATCAAAATTCTTTTAATGTAGAAACAAAACACTTTCATATTGTTCTTTTATCATCCCTTTGATTCTTTTTTAATATTTTGTCTTAAAATCAGTGATAATTATATTTACTACATGTAATTTATACTAGACAGTGATTCTTTGAGTTAAAAAAAGAACTAACATAAATTAAACTTAATAAAAACTAGTATGGAAATTACAAAGGTCTTTTTTTTTTCAACCTCCGATCGTCCATAAAACAAAGACAAGTGTAAATAACAAAATTAATTTATTACCAAAAGTTAGGTACAAACATGGTTACTTTTTGACATAATCACCATGAAGATTGAGGCATTTGTCAAATCTGTGGATGAGCTTTGAAATCCCCTCTTCATAGAATATTTCCGCCAGTGACTTGAGATGGGCCTTTGTTTTGAAGATTGTCATTAGTCTCAAGCCTCTGCCCTCCTAGCCACAGTTTCAGTTCAAGAAAGAGGTGGAAGTCTCTCGGGGCTATACGCTAGGTGTTTAAAAAGTTCCAAGCTGGGTGGAAGTCTTCACAGCTCTTTCCTGAACTGAAACTTAAAAAAAATCAAAACAATTCTTTGATATGCATATTATTTTACCATTTATTGAAACAAAACCAAATTTGCATATTAATAAGATTTTTACATAAAGAATTAAATCTTGGCTGAATATTTGATACTGCAGGATACATGGAATCGTCAACATTTTTCAGATTGACCGACATTTTGATTTTAAAATCGTCAATGGTGAAAATGCCGCTTTGCATAAACACATAGTATAAAATTTTACTGTTGTAAAATTTTTCACGATCGCCTAAATTCAGCCACACGTTTGCCTTTGGGGTCGCAATCCACAGCTTAAACGGAATTTAGAGAATTATCTCCACAATTAGGATTTCTTTGTAGTAGAATGGATTGAAATGGAAAAGACAGAAAAGGCTTAATGATAAGCCTGTGTTTGACGACTACATGATCCAAGTAGAATGCATAAGTAATCGTTACCTTATTAATCTATTCCACGAAATACACATTATGGCAACATACTGGCATGGGGTAAATAGAAAATGCTGGTTAACTTTCACAATCCCTAGAGTCTTTGTTTATTTTTGAAATATTTAAACATCACACTAAAAAGGATTGATCTCGTCAAATTTTTATCATGACGTACAGACGTTGGAAGTGACATACACAAGAAATATTTACGATGATAACAGTAATTTATTAAAAATAAAATATTCTTCCGTAAGGAGAATTATTTTAAATATAAATAAACACTTTGCTTTATTTTTCTTACATGTTAAATATCCTCTCATTGCGTATTCAAGCGAAATAAGGGTTCCCTTCGATTCTGTCGACAAAGAAATACTTGGCAAATCAAGTTTTGATGTTACGTATCCAAAATGTAGAAATTGCTAAAGTAATAGCAGATTTCATTCGTGCAATAATGCAATGCGTATTCACTATGGCTCCACACAATTAGTTACTAGAAAATATTTGCCATTATCCACTTGATTTGACTAATTTTGATTGCACTTACAACTTATACGCTACATTCGCTAGAAATTTAATTTTGTCTTACAAGAACACCGATACACTAAATATAACTCCGATTTGCAAAATATACACGTTAGATATTGAATAATGGCTAGAAGCCAGATGCTTGGATTCTAGCCATTATTTGGCTTCAAATATAAATCATTAACTCTCCTTGAAACTGCCGACCTTGCTGCAGGCCATGTGTTTTGTCTACTTAAGCTCAAACTCAAGTGTAACAATTTAACTCAGCAATTCTCCATTTCCCAAACTTAAGTTAAACTGACGAAGTGTTTCCGGATCGAGTCCACTAGTGGCCAAGCGGTCTTCATACCCTGAACACTGGGAGAATGTGGGTTCTCGCCTCGCTTAGATGGGCTGGTCACGTGGAGTTTTCCGGGTTTCTCCACGTCTGTAACGCCTAAATAGGGGCCAGTTTCCCTTAAAAAGACCTCCTGGAAGGCATTCCCCTAGGCCAGGGGTCGGCAACCTTTTGAGTCGGAAGAGCCAAAATTACAATTTACAAAATTTCAAAGTTTTTAAAGAGCCACAAAATTTTTTCTTGCCAACAATAAATAGTACTCGCATAAATAAAGTCTTTTGATAAAAAAAACTAATCTATTTATTCATATACAAGTAGTGTTTTTCACAACAAATTAGATAATAGAAACATCCGACAACGGCATCATTCGAGAGCTTCCGACGGACTGACGACAGTGACCACGCGTGTCACGGGGTAGGGGTGCGGTGAAAAGCGAATACAAGTGGCTGAGAGATAGAATCAGTGCCTAATCCTTGTTAATCGATTCAGAACGATTTTTAAATGTTTTTTTTTTGATAAAATAAATAATATTTGCGTATGGAACTAAAGAGCCGCAGCTTCACATCCAAAGAGCCGCATGTGGCTCGCGAGCCGCAGGTTGCCGACCCCTGCCCTAGGCAGATCGCCCAAGTGTCGTGTTGCCATAACTTAACAAAGTTTCCGGATCGATTTTCTTTCACAGAAAGTATACAGTCAATCCCCCTATAACAGTGTTGATAATTCCGTTTTATATGAATTCCATGTTGTACGAGTCACTTAGATTTTACAAATACGTGTACCGAGCTGTGAACGGCTCCCTCTATAACACTGTTGATAATTCCGGATTATCAACAGTGTTATAGAGGGAGGTTGACTGTATTAAAATAGTTTGTCACTGTTCTATCAGTTGCTTTAGGATTTGTAATGTGTCGAGACAATCAGTTGTAATAACATCCAGTGATTTTCATACACAATTTGCCGACTCTCGATTCAAATTAGGCCTTGCAAATAATTTGTCTACTGTTGCCGGAACTGTTTCTGCCTCATTCCCTATCGCAGATTAACCTCCACGCTTTCTTGTAGTTGTCATCAGTAATTAAAATGGCAGATTGACCCTTCAAAGATAATTTGAGGTATGGTAGAAATTGAGCATCAGACAGTGACTCATCGTTATGTATCCTGACGAGAAATAAATCTCTGAAACACAACCAAAAATTGCACGAGAATGAAGGTAAGGGTAAGTCAATTCTGGGCAGTGTTCACCTTATTTCATTGTTCGAAACAATATACTGATAATAGATAGGTCACTGACCAAAGATCTCACTCGATCGATCATCCGTCCGGACGGTCCGGTACATTACTCTCAGTGTTGCCACGCCGATTTGCTTGCCATCGGTAGATTCCTTAGCAATTTTCGGTAGATTTTGGTAGTTTTCGGTAAATCGACTTTTTGTCACAGAAAGGAGGTTCCACATAAACAATAACATTCTTTTTCGTCATTTATTTTATTATAAACGATAAAATAATAAAAAAACAAAAAACTAGCACAGAACACTTACGTAAAAAATAATTATTTACTAATTAGATACATTTTTTGTTATTTTTCTAACAAAATATTACCTTGTATTTTTCTGATATTAATAATAATTATTATTATTCAATATACTGTATTCCGTTTGTATGTTTTTTAACACACTGTCATTTTTGAAATTAAATTATCTTTTACAGGAAAATCGTAACAGTAATTTTTTCCAATTAATTGTTTAGTAAGAAGTAAGCCAGTTTATTTCTTTGTTTTGTGTTTAACAGATTTATTTACGAAAATCAGGGGCGTTCCGATCAGGGGGTGCAGAGGGTGCGGGGCACCCGGTCGGCAAGCATAGGGGGCGGCGCGAGCCGCCTTAAAAAAAAGGAAAAAATTAATTTATCATTAAATTAATATAATACATAAATATTATTCTAAATATTATCTTTNTTAAGACATTTGCATTAAAAAAGGCTAGAAAAGCAAACTTTACTGTATAACTTATTAGTAGAAATAGTAGATATGTTAGCATCCTTGCCTGTATGTATGAATTATGTATTTATTTCTTTATTACATTACAAATAAGTTGTAACATTATATTCTATTAAATAAACTGTGTATATTTGTACAATTTTTTTATAACTTAAATTTACTTAATCTTTTTTATTTGTAAATTTTTAACAACTTTGGGGGAAGGGGTTGGGTTAGGGAAGGGGCGGCAAAATTATTCTCGCACCCGGGCGGCAGATACCCTAGGAACGGCCCTGACGAAAATATTCTTTCTACATTAGCTGAAGAACGGGGCAGACACAAGATATTCTCATCAAAACGAGATAGAGTCTTTGCAATAAAGTCTCTTACAATATATAAGAAATGAAGGTAGAAAGAAATGTTTTATTGAGAATAAAAATTCTCAATAAAACATTTCTTTGAACATTGATATATTGAAAACAAAAATTTCTTTCTTGAATTATCGTAAACTTTTCGGTAGATTTGGTGCTTCAATCGGTAGATCGGCCCCGAAATCGGTAGATCTACCGAAAATTCGGTAGACATGGCAACATGATTACTCCACAACCAAATCTGGCGTCGAAGTTCGCACGCTTTTCTTTCATGTCAGCGCCACCTCCACGGCTGTAACAAAAAACAGAAAATTCAAAATGCATTATATCACCTTATTCTTGTAGGTTAACGAAAAGTTGATAGTTTAAAAAAAAATTCCGTATGCTTTTCAAATCAGATATGCAGGTTACAATGGAATGCTGAAGTTAACTGCATTGATGTAAAATATTAATTTACTGAAACAGAAATTACAACGATCTTCGTTTATGTAAGAAATAATAATAACATAAGGATAAGAAGCTAAGTGATTTATAACAACATTATTATTATTAATTTTTAAATAATGCATATACACAAAGAAATAACTAAAGTGAAATAAGAATCTTTTATTTAATTGCTCCTAACGACGTCAATTTACAGACATCCACGCTATTCGATTCTAGACAATCGGTGGAAGAGGATGGCGACTCATCTGTGGAATTGTCGAAGTAATCACAAGCTGACAGAGGATTATATCGGACTTTGCCGGGTTTGTTCTTGTTTCTTTTTATAAACGAAAAGAAACGTTTGTGTTATTTCATTTTCAATTTGGGTGTTTCTTCTGAAGTTGCCAGTAGTGGTCCATTTCAGATTCCATCGCTTACTCTCCTTTGAAATGAAGGTTTGAAATGGGAATTTCTTCCGTTTCCATCCGTGTGTCAAATTCTAGCTTGGTCCTGAGCTTTTCTGAAAACATGGGTTCTGTTTGCGTATATCTATGCAAATTATTCATGTAAAGATAAGAGTCATGATTATCACGACTAGGACCTTGTTTTTTGTGCATTATGAAGAGTCTCTCTGTGCTAATCGAAGTTCTAAATTGCAAATTTTTCGGTAGTTCTTGGTCGAATTGTGCCAACTTAACATTGCATATTCACGTCTCTATCGCCGTTTGCAGAAACTAATAAATATTTTTATAATGTAGATTATGGCGCTTGCTGTTAAAAGGATCGCATCAATTCCAAACACATAGAATAATATAGTATACTAGCTGTTACCCGCGACTTCGCGCGCGGAGGTTTTGCAAGTAAACCCCATTTATATTCAGTATTTCAACAACCATAGTAATTGCTATATAACACCTACCACCGAGAATGATGAGAATTGCTGAGAATCAAACGAACTATTTTCAATTTGATCAATTTTCTGGAACGTTTACAATCGTTCTATAATCGAACCAATACGCAATAACAAATTCGAATTTAAAAAGGTTCGAACATTTGGTTAAAAAATCGAAATATATAAAAATATTTATAACAATGTCTGAAAGGTTATTAATTTAATATACTTAAGTACTTAATGAAAACTAAACGTAACAAAAAATCGCATGTAAAATAGTACAGTAGAAGCCATTCTTCCGGTTAAGCCTTAATGCTCTCCCTCTCCTCCCGCTGGGGAATTTTGAAAAATCCCTTCCAAGTGTGCATTGCCATGGCATACCCTACTAAAACGCAGATGAAAACAAAAAATCGCATCTAAAATAGTACAGTAGAAGCCATTCTTCCGGTTAAGCCTTAATGCTCTCCCTCTCCCCTCCGCGGGGGAATTTCGAAAAATCCCTTCTTAGTGTGCATTTCCATGACGTACCCTAACTGTGTACCAAATTTCACCTCTTTAGGTTCAGCGGTTTGCTCTGGGCGATGATGAATCAGTCAGTGACTCAGTCAAGACAAGTAATTTTATATATTTAGATTAATATGGCTGTTATTTAATGAGTTATTAGGGCTATTTTCCGAACGAAAATCGCCAACGGCGTGCTTTTGATTTCTCACTTTATTTCTTCTGTATTATTACAGGATTGGGCTGTTGTATAGATTACTCCCGGTGGAATTTCGGGACTTTCAGTATACAGTAGAACCTCGATTATCCGCCCCCCGATCAACCGACCCCTCGGTTAACCGACCGTCATAGTCGGCAAATTTCAAATGTCCGCTAGTGATGTGGCGCTACAATAGCGACGATTATTATTTTAAAAAATTTTTGTTTGCTTAACATCGATGAAAATTCAACGCAAAATAGGTTAATAGCGATATACTAATATACTAATTACATGGGATATAATAATATACTACACTAATAATGGATTTTTTCATACTTTTCGGTTATCCGACTTTTCAATTATCCGACCAACCCCAGTCCCCAATTAGGGCGGATAATCGAGGTTCTACTGTATATCTGAACTGAGGGGACCGAAACGAGTTCAATGGTACCATAGTTTTGGACCAGAGACGAAAAATAAGAAAGTTATCATACTTACGATTTCTTGCCTTTCACAGTGTATTCTACGCTGTTTTAGTTTTTCATGGTAATGCATTTAATCCAACCGCACGTGGACTTGCAGCTTTGAATATCGATTGAGCTGAAATAAAAGGTTTTCTATTAGCCTAACTAGTGACGGTCACCTTCCGGAGGAATAGGTTAGATTTTTTGGACAAGCCGCGAAAGCGCCGCGTAGTAATAGCCGACCGCGAGCGATAGTGAGCGTGTTGGCGGAAGAAGGGCCGTAGGCCCCGACTTGTGGATCAACCTCTGCCTCTGTTGAAAGGTGAGTGTACAATCTCTTTTCTTGGCCTTTTCGTGGGCAGTTTTCTTTAGTCTTTGCCGACGTGTCTTTAGAATATATGACCGGACTGCCTGTTAAGCACGCGATAGGCTTAGCGGAGAGAGCGTCGCGACTCCCGATTGCGATCGCCGGAAGTGACGTAGGCGATTCTTTACAGGACTATATCTCGTGAAGGGGTACGGTTCCTATGAATTTTTTGTTCCCAAAGTTCGAAAGTTATATTTACGATTTCTGGATAGCCCGATTTCTTGCCTTTCAGTATTTTTTGAGTAGTTTGCACATTTCACCGCTAAGCGGCGGTATTAGCAACTACGATGTCGTCTGCTTAATTTTCTATTTTCTACGCCGCAATTTCGAAAATGAACTTCCTTAATTTAAGCTAGCATTAGAAGTAGTCAAAGATAAGGAAACATGTATCGAGTGGTTACAAGATCAGGGTCTCCGTAAAGCAAAAAAAGTCTAATAGATGCAAAGAGTAGATGAAATTAGAAGTGTTCACCGAAGAGAAAGATAAAGGCAAAGGATGGGGGCGCATGCGATGCCATAAGCACGGACAGGAACAACAAATCACTACTGGTACTTTCTTTGAGCAAGTCCGAATCTCATTACAGAAAGCAATTAATAGAGAGGTTGCGGCCGAAGTTCAAACGTTAAACTTCTAAGGCAAGCAGTACACGTTTGACGTTTGAATTCCAAGTAAAACACGTTGCGCCACACGTTCACAACAATATCCCATCAGTGCGCGACACGATATTGTCGAAAAATGGCGGAAACGTTTAACAACGACGAATGTTACCAGCGAATGTAAATAAAGAAATTAAACTATGTTAAAGTATTTGTAGGATGTTTAATAACAATAACTAATTATTTTTAATTAGCGTCGTGTCTCCTACCGTACGATAGGACTACCTCAGATTTTTGATGAGAGAAGTAGTGGCTTATGTAAATCCGAAAGCAGCTTGGAAAATTTGTAGAAAATATAAACCTATTACGCTGTTGATGGTAGATGATGTTGTGAAAGAACAAACCTACTCCTACAGAATTATGATAAGCTATTATGAAGACAAATATATGTAAATTCTATAGGCACTTCACACCACTTGCAAAAAAATTGAATAATTAAATAATTTCTGGATTAAAATCGTCTGTTTCTTTTGATTATTATTCATAAATACTTAAATAATCATTATTTTAATAAAATACGTCATAATTTTAATCCCAAACATAAAAAAATGAAGTTTAAACCGATCTTCTATACTGCCGTGCTAGACGTAGCGAACGCCATTATCAACCCTCTAGAATTGCCAGATGGCGGCGCTCGACGTCCGACTTTCACGTTTTGGGCTGAAAACGTCGGCCGCAACCTATATTCTAATGTACTGCTGAGTGCACGAGATGAAACGAGATAAAGCAATCCACGAATCGTCGCTTGAAGATAAAAAGACCTCCCCAAACACCATGGTAGATTGGTTTAATTACTGTCGTGAAGTCACCATGAATGCACTAGACGCAGAGTATGATTCGGAAGGAAAAATTGGCGAACCTGTCACATAGTGAAAGTCGATGAAATGAAATTAAGACGTCGAAAGTACAACCGTGGCAGGATGGTGGATGGACACTGGTTGTTGGGCATGATCGACCGAGAAGGAAGCTATCGATTAGATATATGCCCCGAAAACTACTGAGACATTGGTTGCTTTCATACAGAAGCATGTGGAACCCAGAACTACAATCATCACGGATCTTTGGAAAGGATATAGTGGATTAGAAGAATATGGATACGAGCACCAAACCGTCAATAATAGCGAAAATTTTGTAAATCCCGAAGATGGTGCCAATACACAAACTAGAATCTAACTGGTGACCACTGCGAAGACGACTCAGCCGTGATGGAATACAGACGATAATCTGGCTTTACATCTGTGCGAGTATCTGTCTCGGTCCCCTCAGTTCAGATATATACTCAATGTCCCGAAATTCCACCGGGAATAATGTATACAACATCCCAGGAGTGGCTGTCGTATACACAAATTTCTTGCGCGTTTTCTTTATTATATCATCTGTGGGTTGAGTATCTCTAATCTCATGTTCATGAGATTAGAGATACTCAACCCACATTTTCATCGTCCAAAATCTTCTGTTTTTCCATATCGTTTGGTATTTTCTGTTCTTTTGTAACCACACCCCGTTCGCGCTGGTAAAAGGAGTACAGTTGAGGAAATAATTCCTTTCGTTTCAAGGAAAGTTCCGACGATATTTTATTTTTTTTCGGTCTCTTTCTATCTTCAGATTTAAAAATTGTGGTAAGAAAACGTGATTCTCTGCATTTGAGTTTTCGTTTTCTCTTAATTGCTTGGATCGAATCAACAGTTTTTCATCCGCTAGGTAAAATTTTTTACGTCCAGTCCAGAATATTGCTTTTCCGTTAATTTCAATCGGAAAATATATATGAAAATAAGCATAAAATTCATTATCATTTTCGTATGGATTGAGAAAATTCGCATTGAAATCGCTTCAACAAATAAACTCGACAATATGAAAAATGCATTTTTGACGTCACAAATTTAGAAAATGTTTTAATTGGAAAAATAAATTTTCTTTTTTTTTAATTAACAAAAACGTTTTTAAATAACTGTGGTAGTTATTCTAAATATGTTTCCACACGCTCTCTTGCTTTACTTTCATACGGAAATAAAAATTCTTTGATGTAAAAAAAATTCCAGTCATAATGTTAGGGCGCCCCTAGCGGGGAGGATAATAACTCGGGTTTTCGAGCTCTGCTTCCGTGTTTTTATGGAGGGAGGTCTATGGAAACTTGTACAGTGCTGTTATCTGATTGTATATTTCCAAAGCAAATAAACCTTATGTTTTGTTTATGTCGTGTCTACATCTGTTCAAAGAACCTCGTAACGTGGTGTTATGACATCTGGCGTAGCCGACAGGATACTAGCGGCCGGATGGCCAAGCGGTTAAGGTGGCAGCCTCCGCTCTGGGAGACCCGGGGATCGAATCCGGATGGGTCAAGAAATCCCCAGGAATTTTTCAGGGGGGTGGTCTGTCCGAATATATCGGACCCCGTCCCTACCGCTCGGCCGCTCCATTGTGAGCCTGGCCGAACCCATAATGGGCTTGCAAAATGAGGCCCTCTTAGTGCTTAAAGGGCGGAAAGAATTAAAAAAAAGTCGTCCACATAAGCTTTTCACTAGAAGCGCCGCTATGTTACTACTATTTCAAAAATTTATTAACTCGTTTAATTTGTTTTCGTTGATTACTGACAAATTTTTGTTACTTTTTACCAAAATTTAACAGTTTATTTTATTTTTTATTTTTATAATGTTTTTACCGTCCAATGTGCAATATTATTTTGATAGGTATCAACGCTTTTCTTTGAAAATGTGTTATAAATACTATTCATACCGAGGCATTCACATTATCGAATTATTAAAATTGTAGAACGGTAAATACAGTATTGAGGAAATAAGAAATTCCTGCTTGCTATGTAGGCAGGCCGTATAGAGTGTATATGAGGCCCAGGAGTAAAGCGGCCCTTTTTTAACAATTAGTTTTTTTTTAATAAATGAAATGCGTAGAGCGTATCTTTATTTATAAAATGCACTCTTAAAAATTTTATTCTTCTGTTAATAAAATATTAATCCTCAGCTCTGCCTCTCGACACCCGTATGTGTGGGATTCCAATCTTACATAAATTGATTTTTATTCGTTACTGAGCCGTTTAATGCTTATTTAATAATCTAATGAACATTTAATAAAGGTCCTCATAGTCCCATTAATACAAAGAATATTAATACAAATTTTTTATTTACGAGTACCGCTTCGAAACGCCAAGGTTATCTTTACGAAAATAAAACTCCTAAGAAAAAATTTGACTGTCATCTAGTCATAATTTTTTTACTTGTTGCAATTTTTTACATTTCATGAGCACAGTACAGTTCAGTCGGTGTTCGGCGATGCGACAGCTGCCGACCGAGCGTTTTCAATACGACATTTAGTAAAATTGATATAAAAATTATAATTTGCATAAATTTGAGCTTTTATTATCCTCGATAACATTTTGAATGAAAATCGTTCGTTTCGATCTAATTTTATCATTATAAGCATGAAAGTAAGCGATAAAAATAAACTAACAATATGGGGAATACTGTAAGCGTTGACTTATCGATCCGGAAATTTCGCCATCTCACTGATAACGAGAAAGGCTTAAATTCAAAAGTTGAGCTTTCTAGAACCAGTAGTTTTTTTTCCTCTACGAACGTCTGCATTGCCGGACGAAGAAAAGAAAATACAGTTTTTTTTTGCACTTTTCGATTGCTTATATTTCTGCAATCCTTTTATAGAAAAACCTAAAATTTTGCACACTACATAAGAAAACAAATATCTTTCGAACAAGATATTCCTAATTACTGTGTGTTTGGAGGGTGGAGAAGTAGACTCCTGAAAATCGACAACTCTAATTCCTGTATATATAGTCAATCAGTGAATTTTTTACTGGCGTGGAGTCATTGTCGTGATTGTCGATTTCCCGTATCGCCGCATCAATCCGCCGCTACTGTTTGGAGGTATTGAAAGTTACCAAATGTACGATAATTTGACAAGAATTTTTATTTGATGTTTGTTTTTCTTTATTAACCAACCTGCACTGATTTACAGGGTATTTTAAACGCACGGTAAGATGGTTAGCCGTTGTGTTAATTAAGTATAATCTATTCTAACCATCAATATTCCGGCAAAATTACTTATGCGGCATTCTCCAGGTCCCAATGAAGTCGGATTAGTGATGGCCAACCTGCACTTATAATGTAGTTTCTATTAAACTTGATTGTTATTGATTGGAATCATTTTGTGAATTTTCCTGATGTAAAATATGTATTTTTTTTTACTGAAAAGTAATTGACGTTTTGAAACTAATGTGTCATATATTTTTTAATCTTGTGTTAAAATATCCTTATTTATGACATAATTATAAATAATAGTTGAGATGAAATATACAGTAATATGAAATTTTATAAAATCTTTAAAATTCTAATAAACGCCACTAGGTATCGCTGTACACAAAAACGTGAACTCGTGGTGAAGAAAATGATCGGTTTTGGTGGTTCTCCGATTTTAGTATTAAGTATGTAACGATATAATACGATTAATTGTTATTAATTTAGTATTTATTATTTGGTCTAACCGTCCTGTTAATTTTAGGTCAAAATACACACAGGGAGAGTGGCAAGAAGGTACAGTCAGAAAATGTGCAAGCGGCGAAGGTAAGCCTAATTCATGTCACAATGTTCTAGGCCATTGTTCCTTCTATAACATTTGCGATCATTTTAGCTGATAGTATCCCAATTGTTTCGTTTTAATGTTGAATAACTTACTTTTATAATTCTATTGATTAAAAAAAAAGGTGGTAAATTACTAATGGAAATTTTATTTGGCTATTTTATTTTAATGAGTTCTATTTTACAAGAATACGCCTAATACAAGAAAAATAACTCCAAAACAATCCTGTTATGATCATATATTCGTATATGAAATTATTATATTTTTCTTTTGTATTAAAAACATGGTAAAAATTCGATAAGATTAAATTTTGTATGAGGGATTTGCCCCAAGAGTTATAGACCCCCCCCCTGTATGAACCATAAAGTCAATGGAACCATATTTGTACATGCGATTGTTTGCAATATATTCGTCTGCAAAGGTAAGTTTTTAACATGAACTATTATATTACTTATTCTCCATGCTCTGGTAGTAGTGCGCTTTAGTGCTTGCTGCTGCTTACACCTCATACCTCCTAAAACTACAGACCAGTGGTTCTTAACCAATGTTCCACAAACCTCCCTTGAGTGTTCTACGAAAGAAAAGATTTTAAAGTTTTTATTTGAATTTATTCCCATTGCTATATTCATAGATAATTCCATGTTTCTATTTTATTCAATATATTAAAGTTTATTAGTTTATTGCTTTATTGTTTCCTGAAAATAGTAAACATGGAATTGCTTATCAATTTTTGAATGTATTGATGCTAATGCTCTGTGTAATAAAAAGTATATGAATGGTGTTCCATGGTATCAGAAAGGTTGAGAACCACTGCTATAGATCATCATTTACTCCACAAAAGTCAAGTGGGCTAAATAGTTAATTAAACGTGATAGTCTCAATGGAGCAACATGACTTGATCACATTCAACCTGGAAGTAGGCTGATTTTGGGGGGTGGGCTGTATCTCGGCAAGGGTCAAATGTACTCTACAAGTATGGTTCTTTTGACTTTTCCTTCTATGGGTATGGTGGATATTGTCTACAACTTTGATAAGGTCCCAACTTTCTTATTTGGAAATGTAATTGTANACCTGGAAGTAGGCTGATTTTGGGGGGTGGGCTGTATCTCGGCAAGGGTCAAATGTACTCTACAAGTATGGTTCTTTTGACTTTTCCTTCTATGGGTATGGTGGATATGGTCTACAACTTTGATAAGGTCCCAACTTTCTTATTTGGAAATGTAATTGTACCAAAAAGTCATATTACCCACTAGCATCAGCATTTAATGAGACTATAATTTTATTTTTTAAATTAAATTTATTGGTTTAGATTATATTTCTAAGGTATATATTTTGTCATCTAAAATATAAAATAATATTTTTGAGATAGATGGTTTATCACTTGAAAAATTATTGGTCAAACATTAATTTGTGGAACCAAGCACTTTCAAAATTGAAAAAAAAAATTACTGAACAAATATGTCCAAACTTTGAAAAAAATTGCTAAATTCGAAAAGAAAATATGGATATTAAGCTCTGTGATTAAAATTTTGGTTTTTGGTTTTTTTAATTTTTTGGAAAAAATTTGACTTATCACAAGTAAGATGACTAAAGCTACAACTATGCAGATATGAGAATAGTAGCAAGTGAGAACTTTGTAGTAATAACACTCCTACAGAGATATGAGTAAAATAGTAGTTCTGAATGAGGGATTGGACTCAAAATCTTAGGCTGTCTAGATCAGTGTTCTTCAACCTTGGGTCTGCTACTGGCCATGTTTCTTTATGTAGTGAGAGTGTAGTGACAATGACGTCTATGAGCAGCTATTGCTACACGTTGCTGCATTATAGTTTAGAAACACTTTCTGCTCTAACTAAACATGGATGCCGTAATCTATCTTTTAATTACAATTACAGCCAAAAGTAGCACTTTAGTTAAAGAATTACAATAGTTAATTAAAGAATTAAGCATTTCTCTTTCCGAAAATGCGAGCAAAGTAAAAAGATAGGAGATAGATAATTATATTTAAAATATAGTATTTTCTTATTCTTTAGATAGCTTTCAGTGTCATTTTATAAAATTTAACCCTTCTTAATCTTTTTTTAATATTTTTATCAACATTCACTTTGACTTTTTTATTTTCACAGTATAATATCATATTATACACATAAACATCCATTTGCTTTATACATGTAGCAGATGTAAAATCTGCTTTATCTTTGCTGCAACGACCTCTTGCAGCAAACATTTAGAAACGGTTTGCTACGTTATAGTGCTTCATTTAGAAATACTTGCTGTGTAGCGATCGAGCAGTGCCACATAAAGAAACATGACCACTGGCACTGGTTCACAGAAACTGGTTCCTATTGGTCCGTGAAAAATTTCACAGATTGATGTCACACCAACTAAAAATTGTAATTTTAGAACAATATCCTTTATTAAAAAAATATTTCTGTCTTAAGTAGGGTTTCATTTCCTGGTTCTTTCTTTGTTTTGGAATTTCAAGAAAAAGTGATGTGTTTCCCAGGATTCTGGAAAATCCTGGATATCCTTGGATTTAATTAATTATGTTTAAGATATAAAATAAATCTTGAAATCATATTACATAATTACTTTTCAGTTTTTAAGTAATTTAATACGTCCTGCAACCTCCAAAATAATAATAATAATGCTGTGTAAAATATGTATTAAAGTTTGTTAGAAACTGCTTACAACAAAAAAAAAATGCTTTTAAATTGAGTTGAAAATTTAAAGAAAAAAATGAACTTAGATCAATTTTCTAACTTAAAAGATAATTTTCATTTTTTAAATAAAATTTACAATAATATTTTGTATTAACATTTTAAAAAACAAAGATGGTCAACACTCTGATTATTCATTCTGGTTCTTATTTTAGTAATGAAAAGTCCTGCTACCAAGAATGCCCTTTTTGGTTCAATTGATGTGGGTGGAATTGTCTTTAATGCATTTAAGAGAAGACATGTTATGTGTTTTTTCACCTGTAGCCTTGAAGATTTCTAGTTCGTTTTCAAGATGCATTGCAGTACTTTTTTTGCTGTCCAATATTCTTGATTTGTCTACCTCAACTGCTTTAATAGAGGCATCAAGCTTATAGCACGATAATTCAGCGGTTTGTTTGGTTTTAATAATTATGTTTACGAAGAAAAACTTCATACTTGCATACTTCATATTTGTTTGTATCCTTGCCCAATTTGCACAACCCAGCATAAGGCAGTTATTAGTTACTGGGCAAGGTTAAAAATTAAGACAGTATTAGTGCAGTATTCATGATATTTTCAGTCCTGCCACAAATAGGCTACATATTGATTATTGACCATCTGTGACATCAGGCTTAAAATTAATAAATACAAATGTATTCTGACAGTTTGAATTAATTATACTTTGTATTTGCAAAATTTCCTTCACTTTTTTTATTTTGTGTTAAGGTTAATTTTTAGGAAATTTATGAAATTTCCTGGGTTAAAAAAACAGCTGGGATCCTGTTAGAGAAACCTTAAGTCATGGTCACACCTTGCAATTTCCAGCTACGCAGGCAACCACAACCGCAACGGCTGTTCTCATTAACTAGTAAACACCCTTCAAAAACCGGCATGATTGCAACCGCAACTAGAAACAAAAAGTTTGTTCTACTCACGCCGATAGCAAACACGCATCCAATCAGCAAATGCCTGTATGCCACATCATACAGTGGCAGCATTGAGAATAGTTCATCATCATGGCAGAAAATAAGAGGATTGATACTTTTACAGAATTGAGATTGATTGAGCTTATTCAGGCTCATGAATGTCTGTGGGATTTTATTGAAGATTTTATCTCTTTGTGTATTCTCACCAGCTCTAAGAAAATGATTGCTTTTTTTTGGTTTGTTTGTTTGTTTGTTGCAGAAAAGAAACTGCTTGCCATTTTAATAAGAAAAGTGGCTAAAATTTCATAAATGCTCTGAAGTAGAACGTAAACCATCGGTAAACTCACAAAAGTAGTCAAAAACAAGCTACCGTAATTTTATTGGTTTATCATATGGTCATGTATTTTTGAGTTCAATGCCAACAAATAATGTGACCACAATAAGATGTGCTTGTTGCAGTTGCCTGCATGGCTGAAAATTGCCAGGTGTGACCACTGCTTTAGTCTTATGGTTACAGGATTTCTTAAATACAGTTTAATATGAGGAATTTTTTGCCCTAATTACTATATTTTTTAGCCTAAAAAACTGATTATAATCTTTTTTAATTAGAAATCAAATGAATCATACATATATACCATAATCTCAGTTTTAACCTAATTTAAGTCAACTTAAAATATAGAAAAAAATAGTGGAATAAGACTTATTATACTGGTGTAGTTTCTGATTAGCAGAGGCAATTATACCAGTGTAATAAGTTTTATTTATAAACAAGGTCCAAGTAGACAATATAAAAACAAAAAAGTAAAATATTAAGTACATAGAAGTAAAAAGAATTAAAATAGTAAAGTTTAGGCCAATGTTTAATTACATAATCTGTGATATTTCCCTAAATTCTGGTAATTAACATAAGCAACATGTGCATTAATGAGTGCAATTGTGATTGGACTGCCTCCATAGCAGTGAGGCTACACACGGTTCATGAAATATTCTTATTTTGATACGAGAAAGTTTAGAATGTCTGTTAAATTGAATACAGACAATATCAGCTATCTGGAAAATTTTGTGCTGGTGCCGTTTTTGCCAGTTTTGTTTTTGGTAACAGCAAAATCATTTGTAAAAATTAATTTTTTGTGTTAATTCTGTTTTAAGTGGTATTGCACTGTAAGGATTCTTAAAATTTGTTTTTTCTTTTTAGTAATTTTTTGACATTTTTATTTTTTTTAACTGAAATTCCTTTTAACACCCATTCCTGACTGGGTGTTTTATTTCAGATGATGATGAAATTTCAACAAAAATTTTTTTGAGTATAATTTGTCCTACAGGGAATTCTTACAGTATGACTCTTTGTAGAAATTAAATTAGCATATTGTCAGATCTTGTGGGAAAGGGTTGCACAAGGTATGATCACTTTATTAATTTTACTAGAATTTTCTGGATGGAATTAGGAAAAAGGCTGGAAATTCTATACTTCTTGGTTATACACAGGCTAACATTGTTCTAGATTTTATATATAATTCCAGTAATTCTGTTATCAGATTTTGCTAATATTTTTGTTTATAATGCATGCAGATTCATGCAATTTAGAATTATTTTTCAGTTTTAAAGTTTATAAAACTTATGAAAGAAAATGACAATGCAATTGTACTTCTTCTCTGAAGAGAAAATCATTATCATATTAAATGATAAGTTTTAAAACTAAAATATTGATGATATTTGGAAAAAATATTAGCACTATATCAAATATTTTGGATATGCAAATGAGTTTGAAGTATTTTAATAATATGTTAATGCAAAATATAAATCATGGTTTTATATATATATTCACATTGTATATTTATAATCAATTTATAATCAATTTTTTCTCAGTTTTATTACTGTTGAAGTAAGCATGTTATTCTATCAATTATCATAATTTTTAAAATATTATGGTCTATACATATTTATGGTAATTTAATTAATATATTGTAAAATAAATTGAATGAAAATTTAACATTTGTTTTAAATATAAATAAATATGTATACATATACATTTTTGAAGATTATTGAGGATGAAAATACATTAGAATCTCAATTATCTGAGGTAATGTGGACTGATGCTACTTCAGATAACTGAAAATTCATACCAGTAAAATTACCATTTCAAATTGGAAATTATGAATATAAATAATTATTACAGTATTATTTTAAATCTTTTTTACACTTTATTGAATGTAATCATAAATAAAATTAATTTTTATAAGAAAGGTAGTGTATTTGCATAAACGTTTGCCTCAGTTAATTGAACTTGGTGTGAGATTCGAAAGGCCCTGGGTCTAATTTATGAATTTTTATTAAATATGTTTAAATATAGACACGAAATATTACTTCGTTTTTGTGAAAAAAATATTGTTTTAGACGTGGGAAAAACCAGATAACAAATGTTATTTCCTTTCACCGAAGAGAACATCCTCTGTTTTTCGGTATCTGGTTAAAAATCTTGCTCAGATGGGAAATGGTTACCCCTCATTCATCCCCCTTTCGTCCGTTCTCACGAAAGAGTTACTGGACGATGATTGGACGAAATTTTGAAATAAAAGGGGAGATTAGTCAGAATTCGGGGAGTTCTTCGACAGATCCGAAGCATACAAACTCCACATACGTTTCCCTCCTGATGGCCAACGCCCTTAACGGAGTCCGATAGACTAAGTCCCGAGTCTACACTTAGAAGAAGTGATATTTTTATATTTTGTGCACGAATTGATCTCCCATACGAAAGTAATATGAACCCTATCTACAAGGTGTCCTATATCTACAGAAACGAAGACGACAACTAACAGGTCGTATGTTTAGAATCATTTTGTGAGCTCTCTCTCTCGAACGCGCATTAGCATAGGTTAAGTCGTAACCTCTAGCTTGTCGGTTAATTGTTGTTATCGAATTTTTTGTATTCGTTTGTTTGGATTTATTAAATTTACTCTTGTTTTATTTTATAAGAATGTCTCCTCAAGTTATTCCGAATCAGATCGCAAACGCGTGTTAATCCGCGTATAATAAGTTTGATTAACTGGTGTCAAGGAATCCTGACGAACGTCTGAACTTCTCGTTCAGATCATTTTAAAATACGCTCTCCTATGTAAACTTTTTACGATCGGATCTTACGATTCGAAACTCGGAGAACTATTCTCACGGAATAGGCCGATTAAGTGGTACTAACGAATTAGTGTACCCCCGGCTGATCTCACA
>NW_019385602.1:88436-112934 GCF_000671375.1 Centruroides sculpturatus
ACTAGTAGCCCGGGACGCCCCCTAGTGGGCGTTATTTACAAATTTCCATGAGGCACGGTTCCTTTGACTTTTTTGTTCCTATCAATATGCTGTACAGTTCCGTTAAAGTCCCAATGGTAAGATTTACTCTCCGAATGAAGAGGTGGCGAACCCCCAAACCGTACACCCCTGTATTAACAATAAAGTCAAAGGAGCCATACCCCTACTCGCGACCCTTCGAGAGATATAAGCCCCTGAAATAATAAATTCCTATTACAAATATACTGAATTATTTATATTGTTATATTGACCAAATAATAATTTATTGGCAAAATGAATAATAAAAATTTATATCGTTAATTTAAATAAGAATTAAAATTGTTAATTTGAATGTTTGAAATATGATACACGATAGGGGCGCCTCTAGTGTCTGTTTTCAAACGGTTACGGGACAGACGGACAGTTGAATGGGTTATATATATAAATATGTATATATATATATATATACAGTAAAATCTGAAATGCGGTAACTTAGAAATTACTGGTAAGTCCAGACATTTATCAATATTGGGTGGTATAAAAGTCCAAAATCCCTGATAAAATGCCCATATTTCAGACTTTTACCAAGAGATACTGGTAAATATAAGTTCTATCAATAAAAAATGGATTCATAAACATTATATTAATATTTCTGTTTTGTAATCTACTTAAAAATATACATTAAGAATTAAATATACATTAAGAAAATTAAAGTATTATTGTAATGATTTTTATAATAAATTTGGTGATAAATTTGGTGTAAATGAATAAATTGTCTATTATATGAATTTTGTTTTTGCATGTGTGTGTGTTTGTGTAAGTCTAGTTTTTAATGCAGCAGAATGAATGATGTAATATGTAGTAGATTTTATTTACTTTAAAAAACATGGCCAGTAAAATATCTGTTTGCTATAGTCATTTGAAGAGGTATGATGTTCTCAACATCAGAGTGAAGAGAAACTAATAGCACCAGTCTACTGGAAAAGAAATTCCTTACTATGTTGTTTTGATGAACTGTTTAACATGATATATAAAGCTCACACTGCTATTGGTCATGGTGGAAGAACTTGGATGGCTATGAAACTGAATTGATAAAACCCATCCTACACAACAGAATTAATTCACAATTCCAAATTGTGTTAATTGATATGCAGTCCAATGTGTCAAAGTTCATATTGTTATGCCAGAATCATTTGACAAAATTTGCTATTCTTTGAACATTAAAATTGAAAAGGGCTGAGGACGCCTCATCTTTTGAATATTTTCACAACTTTCGGCTCACCTAATATTCTTCATTCTGATAATGGTAGAGAGTTTCATAACCAAGTTATCCAATGTTTATGTAGTGCGTGGACTGATATAAAGATAGTTTGTAGAAAAACAAGGAACATCAGTCTCAGGGATCATTCAAATGTTCAAACAGGATATATGATTTAGTAAACAATGAAGACACTGTAGATTATGAAAAAAATGTTAAATGTTAGAAATGGATGAATGTAACTAGAAAGGACAGTACAATTGGAGCAGAGAACAAAACTGCAGGAGATCAGCAAGAAAATACAGTTGGAGCTGACAGCTAAGCAGCAGGGGTATAGCATGACTTTAGTTGAAATTGAGACAGCAAGAGCCACTATTATCTGTGACTTAAAAGTGATGCTGTTTTGAAAGACTGCCAAAGAAGGCCTTGAAAAGCAAGCAAAGAAAATGAAAACAGCTTTTTGTAACAAAATTCCTGACATCAGTTGGACAGAATGTAAGACAAAGTATTGCATGCATACCAAGCAAAGATTGGTGCAAAATCAGTAATAGCTGTGGTCATAAATATAATATTTGAGGATGATGAATTTTATCAACTTGGTACTAAGGTTGGAAAATTGAAGTTGTTATACACTAGGAAGCAATTTACGTTGTGCAAAAAAAATCTGTATCAGCATCAAAGAAGCATGAAAGAAGTTAGTGTACAGGAAGAGATTAGCAGTTTTGTTGTTGGCCAAAGGTTCAAAAAATGCAACTGTTTAAAAGTGTTCAACAAAAACATGTTTGTGCAAATCATCATTTTTCTTGTGCAATTTAAAATGTCCTAATATCAACCTTATTGCAATCAGTAAATTTTCTTTATCATCAGATGAATTATTCATATAAATTTGTTCAAAACTAAACAAAAAAATTTTTTTATTTTACTACAATGTAATGTTTGTCAAGCCATAGCTATAGCAAGGACTTTACACATAGGAGTATTTGTTCATCAGTAGTCACTAAATTTGTTAACCCAGAGGCTAAAAATGTTATAAAAATTAAATATATTGTAATAAACAAACAAAATTTTTTTTTCTTAGTATGGTATTTATGTTAATCAACATTATATTCTAATCATGGTGTTTAAAAAAAATTTAAGACATTACAGGATACATGATATAATAAAGTATCAATTTATATCATTATTAAAAATTACCTGAACTGATCAGTTACCACCATACATTTACCACTACCTCTTGGTAAAAGCCTGAAATGTGGGCATTTTATCAGGGATTTCAGATTTTTACCACTCAATATCAGTAAATATTTGGACTTACTGGTAATTTCTAAGAGTTATTGGACTTTGGACTTTTACAGTAATATATGAAGCTCTTGGGGATGTATAGTGCTAACCTTCAGAATCATGTTTCTGTGGTAATTGAATTTGAATATTTGAAAAAATCCCAAAATAATGAGATAACATTTATATCTACAAGCAATGTTCAGAGAGCAAAAATATTAACACACAACTATTCATATGATTTTAGGACTTTTTCGAACATTCAAACTCTGTTACCTCAGAGACATGATTCTGAGGGTTAGCACTATCTGTCCTTGAGGGCTTAATTAATATATATGCATACACTATATTATTGAGAGATAATCTATTACAGAATATTTTTAGGACCAAAAATTCTACCGAACATACACAGTATTTTTTTGAAAATTGTTTCACACTAGCACACAAAATAAATCAATTTGCAAACAAATTAATAATTATTACTATATAGTTTGAAAAATTCAAATTAAATCATATAAATAATTAAATAGGCTTACTGTATAATTTGTTGTGTATCACTAAACTGATAAATTAGTGTAAAAATTTTTAAACTAAAAGAATGCTTTAATTTAAGCACTTGTTGTCATCATAGAATATAGTATATGCAATTGTAAACTTGATGTAATATGTTTGTTAATAGAAATAAAATGAAGTTGTCCAGGCAAATTGTTAATGGACAAATTAGACATTGTAGGAAATGACCTAAATATAAAATTTAGCAGCTATTTTTACCTTGGGATGATAGTTAATGAAACTTTTGATATCCAAAAATGCAAAATTAATTTATTACAATAACAGTCATGCAATTTTTTTCAGAAAAATTATTTGAGATGCACGAAAGTTTTGCAAAATGATAAACTTTTTGACTAACTTTTTCATTACATTATTTATTCTTTTGAAAATGCAACCATATTTTTATGACAAATTTTTCCAATTAATGTCTTTATGCTACAGACTTAGTCAAGACACTATTCCACTTTATTTTAACATTTTTGTGACTATTGCTGTAATTTAATTTTCTAGCACAAATTTCCTCAGGACTGCTTTAATTTCCCTGAACATCATTCATTTAATTGGACATATTCTGATCTCTGATCTATTGCATGGAACAATTGGCTTGACTTAAATTTTTTTTCTTGTAATAATTTTTTATAAAAATTATTAATTATTGAAAATTATTAATAAAATAATTGCTTGTAAAAATTCATATAATTATTCATTAGTAATATTTTAATAATAAATGAATATTTAATGAATAATTAAATATGAAAAAAATCATTTATATATACATTTTTATTTTTATTAGGCTGTAGCTGATGTCATAAGAACATGCTTGGGTCCAAGAGCCATGCTAAAGGTAATTATATATATAATGTGATCTATAAAAGAAACATTGAGTCTGAAAAACCAATTTTTATATTTTGAGTGTATGTTATTCTATCGATTAAGAGGAGCATCTAAAAAAATTATAAATTTACTCTGTTTGTCAAATGTTCAAGATGTTTCCAAATGTTTCTAGGAACATCTGGCATTGAACATCTGAAAGTTAAAAATCAACATTTTTACTTTGATTGTTTTTTTTGCTATACAGACAAATTACTGTTCTGAGTTAAAGTATCTTTTCATATGTTTTATTATATATAAAATGTTCTAAGTTTTAAAATTTGATATTCAGAATAATTTAATTAATGCTATTTGGCATATCAGGTACATTTCATTGTTTTTCAGTGTCAAAATAATTTTCAATTTATTGATAGCATCCTTAGAAATTATATATTAATCTTAATGACTGAATAGCTGTTTTATTTATTTATATACCAGTATATATAATAATAATAAACTTTAGAATACAATATAATAAAATAATAATGTTTGCAGATGTTGATGGATCCAATGGGTGGAATTGTGATGACAAATGATGGCAATGCAATTCTTCGAGAAGTAAGCATTTCTAATTTATTATTATTTATTCTTTCCAGTCAATAAGTTCAAAGATAGTGAAAAAAGTTTTAAACTATTGTTCTTTATTCTATTTGTTTTTAGTTTAATTTATTAATAATTTTTCAAGTATTTATCTTGAATTTAGTTTTTTTATTTTAAAATATACTTTCACATTAAAAACTTTAAGAATTCTTTTAATACTACTTCAACTACCGTATGACATCAGGCTATATATTGGCAATAATAATAATAATAAATTATCAAGATTGGACCAGAGGTCCAGGTAGCATAATTGGCAATGCATCTGCACAGCAAATGGGAGTTGTGGGTTCAAGTCCTGCTCTGGACAGATTGTTTTCTTCCAGTTTAATCTAAAATTGTTTAATTAAATTATAATTATTACATTTAATGAGATAGCACCTAATTCTTCCCTCTAGGGTCAAATTTATTAGTAATTTATAATTATTATTGCCAATAGCCTGATGTTATATGGCAGTTGAAGTAGTAGTATTGTAATGTATCAGGTTTCATAGATGTTTATATTTATATGTATTCTTTTTTATTTTGGCTCTATCAATTACTGCATATTTTTAGCAGTTTAATGTAATATTTTTAGTTTGATTTATTTATATGTTATATTTAGTAACAGATTCAAGAAGTAGGAAATAAATGTTTAGATAATTTATTTGAAGAGTTATTTCATATTTTTGGTATCCTTATAAAACAAGCTCTTTCAGAATAAGATAGACACAAGCTTCACTTGATTAACATGACATCATGGCAATCAAAATGCATTTCAATTAACATATTGTGTAAAATGTTAATCTCATTTTTCATAATGTGATATTAAGAGTTCCTGGCATATACTGTGAAATGCTAGAGTTAAATAATAGTTTAATATTACAGAAAAAAATGTATAAAATGGAACAGGTAATATAAAATATTAGATAATATGTTGGATATTTTAAGTCAAGTAATAGTTAATGTTGAAACTAGAGATAAAAATGAATAGTATAATTTTGAACAGGATGAAATGCATCTTATTCACATTTATTGTACTCCTAAACTTTAAATTCAAGTGTATGGTAGTATTGTTAATAGATATTAATGAATTAAAACTGCATTGTGTAAGGTTTTAATTAAAAAATTTCAATATTTTAGGGAACAGTACAAACCTGTAGCTAAGGGTAGACAAGATGCAACTATTTCGCTAATGAAATGCAAATAGTTGTATAACATTAAAGTTAAGTGAGAAAAACCAGTCCTAATTAAAGAATGTATAAAAGGGTTTATTGTAAAATTGTTAGAACAAATATGCATTTATGGGTTATTGAAATACTTAAAAATTATAAACACAAATAGTGCTAGGGAACTAAATACAGGGTTCCTATGCACCTGGAAAGTTGAGGATTTTCATTAATGTTTAGGAAAAGTCAGGGAATTTCCCTCCTGGCTGCTTTGTTGATTTTTTTTGTTGTTGTTCATGATAAGTTAGAAAAAGTGTAACCATCTACAGGCAGCAAGAAGTAATGTAGTACAATGCAACTTATGAAAAGGCATGCAGAATATTTTCAGAACCCACAGTTTCTCCAAAAATTATTACACACAAAATAAAACCATAATTTATGAACCAATTAATAATTATTATTACAGTAGTACCTCGGGATACAAAATTAATCTGTTCCTAAACTGAGATCATATCATGAAAATGTTGTAAGGCGAATCATTTTTCCCCATATGATTACATATAAAAGCAAATAATCCATTCCAACATAAAAAACACTCAAATTAAAGCTTAGTAGTACATTGAAATAAAATAACTTTAGTAGGGAAAACACTGAAAAATGTGTTTTGTAGTTGTAAATGTATAAATAACCATAGAATAATAATTGATTAAAAAAAATTAGTTTTATTTGCACTTTACCTTTGAGGATAGATGACGGTGGAGGTGTAAACTGGTGGCGGAGGAGAGGGAGAAGGGAAATGATACTAAAACTTAACTTACATAACATAATGCAACAATAACTTAACACTAATTTTTTATCTTTTCTGTTTCATATATTTTTTAAAATTTTTTATTTGCTGCTTTTTGCTTTCTTTCCTTCACTTCCACCAGCACTTTCACTGGATAGAGGTCGTTTGGTAAAATACTGATCCAAAGAGGTTTGGCTTTGCCTACTTTTTAAAATGTTACTAAAATGACTTAGGCAAATGTCATTAAACTGAGCAGCAGTACGGCCATTTGCAGTACAGTGTGAACATTTTCAGGATGTTTCTTTTCAATAAAATCAGTCATTTTCTGATAATACCTCAAGATTTCCTTTATTGAGCGAGATCCTTCCACGATGAAGCAAACACACAGACTGAGACTGATAAACAGAAGGAGCACGTGATCGTGGCAATGGCACTGCAAACTAATGTAACGTCATATGGTGAGTTTTTGTTCGTACCGTGGAGCAAAAGTATGTTCAAATTTCATGTCGTATTCTGAAAATTTCATATGCTGGAGCGTTCGTATCCTGAGGTACTACTGTACATAGTTTGGAAAATTCAAATTAAATCATATAAATAAGTAGGTCTACCATACAATTTACCTTGCAATGTTAAACTGATAAGTTAACAAAAATATTTAAGACTAGCTTACCCGTCGCGCATTGCTGCGATCTCAGAAGA
This sequence comes from Centruroides sculpturatus, assembly GCF_000671375.1. Lineage (NCBI taxonomy): Eukaryota > Metazoa > Arthropoda > Arachnida > Scorpiones > Buthidae > Centruroides > Centruroides sculpturatus. The sequence continues at coordinate 95,644 of NW_019385602.1, forward strand.
AACGAAATTCAAGCAAACTCGTTATGATAAAATTAAATTTACATTTTATCATTTTTATTGAAACTTATTATTATTATTATTATTCNTGAGTTTTTATTGTATTTATACAATCATGCTGTTTGAAAACGAATAACTTCATGGTTTTCATTATTAAACTGTTAAACTTAAATTAAAAATAACATTATTAAACTTAACAATGTTGTTTTGAAGATTGTCATTAGTCTCAAACCTCTACCCTCCTAGCTATGTTTCCAGTTCAGGAAAGAGGTGGAAGTCTTTACACATTAAAAAGTTTCAAGTTGGGTAGAAGTCTGAAAAGTGGAAGTCTTCACCACCTTTAACCTGTCCTACATTGTTCCCGAAAATATTTGTGTTGACCTCATTGACCTGTGTGGGCGGTCCCAAATATTTTTAATAGTGTTTACATCGGAATGTTGTTTTTGATACTAGATGTCGCTATGCGTCACAATTTTTATATTAAAAAGAACTTTTAAAATATAATTTTTTTGTTTCTATATTATTCAATATATTTATTTTGTTTGTGCACCATAAAAAAATAATTTTTAACGATACAGTAAACACGATTATTATTTTAAAAAAAAGTTTTTAGACTTAACATCGACAAAAATTCAACATGGCGTCACAGGCAACAAAAATTTCAACATCGAATAGATTAAACAACCAGCATATAGCCTGATTTAGCACCAAGATACTTTCATCTCTTTCCTGAACAGAAAAAGTGGCTAGGGGGGCAGAGGTTCGAGACTAATGACAATTTTCAAAACAACATTAGGGCCCATCTCGAGTTATTGGCAGCAACATTCTATGACAAGGGGATGGAAAAGTTCATCCACAGATATGATAAATGCCTCAATCTTCACAGTGATATGTCAAAAAGTAACCATGTTTGTATCTAACTTTTGGTAATAAATTAATTTTGTTATTTACACTTGTCTTTGTTTTATGGACCATTGGAGCTTGGAAAAAAACAGCCTACATAAGTTTGTTGGAATTTTTGTGGTTTTTAAGGTAAATCATTTCTACAATTAAATTCTTATTCACTTACTATTATTTCCTCCAAATAAAACAAGCTTCAGTTATTTAAGAAGTTTAGTATTAACTTGTCATATTGTTAGATATTAATAAATTTGATAATTTAAAAAGTTTTAATGTAAACATTTTAAAATTTAGATAACAGTACAACATCCAGCTGCTAAATCTATGATTGAAATTAGTCGAACTCAAGATGAAGAAGTTGGAGATGGAACTACATCTGTTATTATTTTGGGTAAATTTTTAAATATTTTAAAATAAAATTGAATTCAGTACAAATTAAATTATTTTAACTAAAGTTAATAGGAAAAATTACATACATTTACAATTTAAATAATTTCATTAAAACATTATAATTTTTTGAAATTACTTGAAATTTTAAAATAACAGATGTTGGGTTTGGCATGGTAATGAATACTGTGCTTTCTTATGTGCTTAGCCCCATCAATGCCTTAATGGATAAAACACTGGTAGTTTTTGCAGGTTTACATCTCACCAGCGGGCTTGCTACATAAAGTTTTTCAAATTTTCTTCACAAATTTAACACCTGAATATCAGTTTCCTGTAGAAAGTCTTCCTATGAGGCATCGCTTCTTGCAAGGTTTTCAAATGTTGCATTGCCTTCTCCCATAAATCTATTTATTCTGAGATACTTAACTGCTTTCTTTATTTGACATCATGGAAAGCATCATCTGAAAACTCTGCACAATATATAGTGCTGAATAGTAGAAATGTCCAGGTGGTTGAGATAATTTGGATAGCAGATTTTTCAACAATGTCTGGTCTACAGATCCCTGTGGTTCTAGGCCAGTGTTTCCCAACATGGGGCCCATGCCTCACGGGGGCGATTTGAAAATGGACTTGTCCAGAGTTTAAGTTAATTAACCGTATAGCCGCTGTATATGTTAGGGGGCATAAGAATTTTAGAAAGGCTTAGGTGGGGCATAGCACAAAAAAGGTTGGGAAACACTGGTCTAGGTAAATATATTGACAGCAAACTATGCAAATTAGATAAATGGCATATTAAAATTTATTAATACTTTCTAATCTAATTTTTTTTCCATGCTGTGCTTCTGTGTGCTGAGTTTTTATTGTATTTATACAATCATGCTGTTTGAAAACGAATAACTTCATGGTTTTCATTATTAAACTGTTAAACTTAAATTAAAAATAACATTATTAAACTTAACAATGTTGTTTTGAAGATTGTCATTAGTCTCAAACCTCTACCCTCCTAGCCATGTTTCCAGTTCAGGAAAGAGGTGGAAGTCTTTACACATTAAAAAGTTTCAAGTTGGGTAGAAGTCTGAAAAGTGGAAGTCTTCACCACCTTTAACCTGTCCTACATTGTTCCCGAAAATATTTGTGTTGACCTCATTGACCTGTGTGGGCGGTCCCAAATATTTTTAATAGTGTTTACATCGGAATGTTGTTTTTGATACTAGATGTCGCTATGCGTCACAATTTTTATATTAAAAAGAACTTTTAAAATATAATTTTTTTGTTTCTATATTATTCAATATATTTATTTTGTTTGTGCACCATAAAAAAATAATTTTTAACGATACAGTAAACACGATTATTATTTTAAAAAAAAGTTTTTAGACTTAACATCGACAAAAATTCAACATGGCGTCACAGGCAACAAAAATTTCAACATCGAATAGATTAAACAACCAGCATATAGCCTGATTTAGCACCAAGATACTTTCATCTCTTTCCTGAACAGAAAAAGTGGCTAGGGGGGCAGAGGTTCGAGACTAANTTACAGACTAAAACAGAAAACTCTGATAAAATAAACTCTATTTTTTGATGTTAACAAAAATTTAGTAACTTCAAAAAAGAGTTACCTAAAGGTTTGGGAGTACTAACATAGGGATTGTTGCAAGGTCCATTATAGGCAATACATAGTGCATCCAAATGTAAGGCAATTTCTGGTAATAACCAGAAACACAGACACAAGCAGTATTTTGTACGAAACAGGTATAAGCGTAAAACAGGTGGCCAGTCTAGCTAATTGTGTTGTTTGACTGCCATGTAATATATCCTTTTGATTTTTCATAATTTTAGTTTTCTTGATATGGCCTGTGTATAACAAATGCAGAGTTGGAAGTGTTATCCTTAAGTAGAATCATATAAACTCTAGATCTTTGTAGAAATATAAGGGATTTCTATTGTTTCACAATATTCTATGATAATGAAGATGTAATTTAACAGATATACTCAAATTTACTGAATAAATATGTAAAATCTAGGAAAAGATGACTCAAGTAAGGGATGGGCAGCAAACCAACTGTTTTCTATAATTTTTAAAGTGGCGATAAGGTTCAACATTCATAGGACTTTATAGTTGAAATGTTTAAACTAGCACTAAAGTAATCAGTGTCTAGATTGCTGAATTAATACATTGTAGCTTAGTCCTTACAAGAGGGGTAGAGATGGGCTTTATGAATTAATGCAGAAATGGCTGCATTTTTGTAGGCTGGGGGCTAGAGGGAGCCTTTCTTAGTCATTGCCAAGCAAAATATACATGATGATGATGATGCATATATAAAAATACACTATTGTTATCGATGTAAATGAACAATGATTAACATATTTAACAGCAAAATGAAATGTTTTGGCAGATGATTTCTCAAATAGATACTGTGTTCTGTAGTCTGCATAACATGTAAAGTATAAAACATCTATACAGTAGAGCATCGATTATCCGACCCCCAATTAACCGTCACATCGGTTAACCGACCGTTCTAATCGGCAAATTTCAAATGTCCACTAGTGATGTGGTGCTACAATATTTGGCTTGGATACTTTAATATTATTTTTGTTAAATTTTTGCGTGTTTTAGCTGGCAACAAGCTCGACCATTGAAGAAAGGCTGGTATTTAGGCTAAGCGAGACTTAATTTTCTAATTATGAGTAGTTGTTTGTTTTGTGAGCAATAATTTAAAAATAATTTTTAACGATACAATAGTGACGATTATTATTTTTTAAAAAATTGATGAAAGTTCAACGCGAAGTAGGTTAATAGCGATATACTATTTACATGGGATATACTATACTAATAATGTATTTTTTTCATTATTTTCGGTTATCCGATTTTTTCAGTTATCCGACCAACCTGAGTTCCCAATTGAGTCGGATAATCGATGCTCTACTGTATTTTCAATTTTTAAATTTATATTGTTTTACTGCAGCAATTCTTAACCTCTTGTTTTACACTAGAAAGATGATGAGAGATACAGTTTGTTTGGAAAGTTTAACAATTAGTTTATTTTTATCATCATGCAAAGAATATTTTTTAATAAATTTGCATGGTATTTTGCATTGTACAAAATGCAAAATATTCTACATGTACATGACTTAAATGATATTTTTGGAAAAATTTTATAATGAATGTCTGACTGGTGTAAAAATGTTTTCATTTTTAAACAGTTTTAATATTTCCAAATATTAAAAGTTTAATTTAATTAATAACACAAATTACATATTATATTAATATAAATAAAAGTTTAAAAATTTTTCTATGAAAAATAAAGATGATGAAACAAAATTATTTAAAATATTTTTAATATCAACATTATACTAATGTTATAGATAATTATACATTTCTTGAAAACTATCATATTGTGCTATTTGAAAAATTAATTATTTTTAGTGAACTTCATGTAAATTGATTTTATGTCAAGTTATAAAAGTATTGTTTAGAAATCAAATTTTAAAATTATACATATACAATTCAATAAATTTTATTTCATTTGAAAGTAGTATAATTCTGATGATAATATAAATAGGAAAATTGTATAAATACAAAATATGATCTGATTAAAAATTAATATATTAATGGTTCATGCATTAATTATAATTTTTTACAGTATTCCAGTTGATATGAATAATGAAAAACAAATGATTGATATAGTTAAAAGTTGCATTGGAACTAAATTCATTGGAAAGTGGTAAGTGATTTTCTTTTTTTTATTATTATTATCTTTTTATCACAGCTATTAAAATCATCATCTATATATATAAAAATGAATGTGTGTGTGTGTGTGTCTGTCCTTCATGCATTACCACACCGTTTATCCGATTGCCGTGAAACTTTGGGAAGTTGTTTAATATACTCCGGCGAAGGTTTGTGGCATAGTACGATTGCCATAAAACTTCGGGAAGTTTTTTAATACACTCCCGCGAAGGTTTTTGGCATAGTACATTTATCCTACGATAGATGGCGCGCGTTTACACGAGCATTCGAGCACGGTGTGTCCGATTGATTTCAAATTGTGAAGACCATTTCCCCCTTCAAAAAATATTTCTATATATGCATTTGTGAACTGTTATTTACGATATTCATAATAATTTTTGTTTAATCACTTTATTTCAACTTTTTTTTGCTAATTATGTATTCGCTCGAGCTTCGTTAAAACCTTAACTGTACCCCGAACAACAACCGAAGTTGTAGGAAGAAATTCGCGTATTTTACCGATCTAGGTATCCCCCCTTTTCCAAATTTTAATATCGACTCAAAATAATTTAAAAAGACAAATTACAATAAAACGGTTTATTATCCAACTATCAGAAATTTCACAACATGCCAAGGAAGAGAGGAAGGAGCAATTAAATAATTAAAATTATAAAGGATTTAAAAATATATATAAAAATGGGGAATATCGCACTTCTGACAATCGCAGCGAGTGTGTGGGCTAAATTTGGAGAATCCGTGCTTCTCGCATGGACAACTGTATGTGGCCGGCTCACGCGTCGAAAAGCCTTCCGATTTATTCGTGTACGCACCAGACGGAAAAACAAAAAATATCGTGTATCCACAAACACTCCAATAAATAAATAGAATTGAAACGACACTTTGAAATGTTTTCCCGATGAAAATTAATAATAATAATAAGTTTCAATAAAAATAATAAAATGTAAATTGAATTTTATCATAACGAGTTTGATTGAATTTCCTTTCTTCTGAGATCGCAGCAATGCGCGACGGGTAAGCTAGTTATTTATATAATTTGAATAATCACAATTTATCTCTGATGTTTTAAATACTATAAGTGTTTAAAGTTGTTGATTTTCAGGATATTATTTATTCTATAATAAAAAAGAAAAGTTTCTTTTTTATGTGTGAATTAATATCAATTTTTAAAAACAAGAAAAATATAAGAATAGCAAAATAAGTTTGAATTAGAGTGTATTAAGTAAGATATTTTCTTTTATGGGAAGTTATTTTTTTTATTATATGTCGCAGGGATATGATAAAAGTGAGGATTTGATCAAATCCCTAAGGGAGATGATCAATCTACTGAAGATGTTAAAGTAAAGGTTTGATATTGAAATTTCCCTAATTAAGTGAAGTGATTTGATCAAAACTCTAGAGACCCTCTAGTTAGTTGCATAATTTATTTAGAAATATAGCCATTTTCTAGCCCGATAGCATTCAGCTTTGGTTGGTTTCTAAATTAAAAGTCATTATGTGTGTGATCAAAAGTCGTTACGATGTTTTGATTGTGTACATAACTTTTAATTCTGATTTAAATTATATTTATTTCATTTATGTTAGAATATTGTGTTCTATATTTTAAATTTTGTTCATCTGAAGATGAAGAATATAACTGCGTTCCAAAGCATTAGCAAAAATAAAAAACTGTTAATGCCACACTTAGTGTTGTTTTTACTTTCCTTTATGCAATGTATGGTGTGAGGTTTCAAGCTGTATTGTGTTAAAAAGTATTTTTTGTACTTCATGTGTTACCAATAGTAAAATTCAAGGTTGGCATTGCCAGAGTCAAATGAATTTTACCAACTGTCTCTGTCCTAAAACATAATAATCCACAAAACTGCTGGTACCTTTGAAGAGAATGGATAATTGCTGCTGTTGCCTCTGTTCTTGACATGGTATTTCTAGTTCAGACTTTTGTCTTCTCATCACCATACCTCTTATCATGTATCATTCTTTTCGTAGGTTGTATCATATACCCTATATCTTTTGGCCAAGAAATTGAAATTAAGACTAACTTTAGTATTAAGGACATGCTTCAGGCTGCACTTGTTGTCATCTAATTACACCTTTGATCAATTTGAACCTGGCTTTCTACTACTAAAAAAACCCTTTTCTAGACTATCCAGGATCTTGTAAATAATCCAACTCTGCTTGAAACCTGTCACAAAATGTATAGCAATGTCTGGTATTTTTGTCATGTCTGGATGAACTTTGCAAAAAATGCCTGCACAGTTTTATGAAAAACATGGACTAAAGTTTGTTCATACTTTTTAAATGTTTAAATTACAGTCGAGTCTGCATAAGTCCTCATAGGTATAACTAGACACCATTGGTTAAGTAGTCAGTTTTCTGTGGTCCAGGCATTACATAGGCATTAATGTTAAAAAACTGTGGTTTACTCAACATTATTTAACTCATCACCACTGGATAAATCGACATACTTTTTTTGTCCCATGCTCGTTTAGATGTCTGATAAGTCGACTCCCCTCCCGAAAAAAATGAGTTTACACCACGCAGCTTAATGTCACAGCAGAATCTGATTTTGCATTTTCTCACCTTTCATTCATGCATTATTTGCAGCAAGTGTTTCACATTAATGTTAGAAATGAGTATTTGAAACCTGAAGGAAAAATATGAACTTATATCTGAATTTGAATGTAATAAAACTTTGCAAGCTGAATTTGCAAAACAAGAAAATCTTCCAAGAACAACACTGGTGGGAATTCTGAAGAAAAAAGATGAAATTAAGAAACTTTTTGTTGGGTCTTTGTCTTGGCTGTCTCAAAAGTGCCAGAGAAAGTTGCCGTACAAAGATGCTGAAGATGCTCTGGTACAATGTACCAAAGCATCTTTGATGAACGAAATGATACCAGAGCATCTTCCTGTTTTATTGAAACAAAAAAGTGGTGGAAATTGCTGAAATATTTGGAGTGAAACCAACTTTAATGCCAGTGATGGATGGTCAGAAAGATACATTGCATGTACTGTATAAAACACTATTGTATTTTCATATTTGTAGTTTTTTTTTTTTAACTTTGTTTTAGTCGTCATATTGGATAACTCGACACATTTCCACTTCCCCTTGAGATGTTGACTTATGTGGACTCAACTGTATATATATTTTCAGATTAATAAACACACAAAATTATTAAAATAATAAAAATATTAGTTTGTTAACTGAACTAGTATTGCATTACTAGTTTTTTAGTGTTATTAGTTTAATAATGTAATAATTTACAAGAAAAGTAAAGGAAAAAAAATACATTTCAGAGAAATTATTTATTACTAATTATACTTAAGCAGTTAAAAATATAGGGTGGCCCAAAAGTCAGTTGACCATATATAGCTTCCCATTCGCAAATAACAATTTAATATGCAACTATAAGTAAAATGGATTTAATATAATGTTTTCTATAGTCTTTTTTATATTGAATAATTATATTATTTTATTTGAATAATATATAATTTCTAAAATATTAATATAAATTTTATTTAAAACTCCTGGGCTCTTCNTATTTCATAATAATAACATAGAGGAAATTAGTTCTATTTTTTTTATAATTGACTGTATTGGTGATCAAATAAAAAGCACGTTTAAAAAATTAAATTGTCATAATTTTTATCTTATTCAATTTTTATTCAAAATTTTTTGTTATAGTTTTGAAAGTGGCTGTTTCTTTAATAAACTTAAAATTTAAGTTGTTTTGAAGAATATATTACACTATGATAAAGAAAAATATGAAAATAAAAGTAAAAACAAATGAAGGAAAGTATGTATTTAGTGTTGAATTCATTGATTTCAAAACAACTTTCCTTTTTCAAGAAGTATATTATTTAAATGGTAATGAACATTATACAATCTAATGATTTGTAAAAAGAAAAATTCTCATAGAAATACAAGTTAAAAAGTATAAAGTATTAGTACTAAAAAATAAAAATTCTATAAACTAATTCTAAAAATAAACTTTTAATCTTTGAATGAAGAATATTATCTCTCACAAAAGCCAATAATAATCATCTAATTAAACAAGAAATCACTTTTTTCATATTTTGTTTCATTATTTGAAGTTTGATTTGAATTTATTTTTTAATTCATCACTTATAATAATAATTAGCTAAGTTAGGAATGTAAACTATATTTTGGTGATATTTTGTAACATAATTGTTGATAACTTTTTATTTTTCCAACTTTAAGATTGTTAGATGTTACAGTTCTAATGTTGTTCCTTAGAAAATGAAAAATGATTTAATAGTTACCATAAAAGTAATTCTCTGTGTTGTATGCAAAACTTATTCAGAATTTAGTTATCAAAATTTTATAGCATTGTGATTAGTATCAATGTTTGTTTATGGACAAATGTATGCTACAAAATAGTTATAAATTGCTTTTTTAAGAGGTTGAATTAATTTTTAAAATCTCGCATAGTAAAATGTGTTAATCAGAATTTCTGAATTAGAGCTTTAAAGAAATTCAATTAAAAACACTATATAACATTCACAACTTAGGATTTTTCTGAAGTATTATAGATAAACAAATTTTTTATTTAAAATATATATTTTTTTCTAATTAGGGGAGAAATGGCTTGTAAAATAGCTTTAGATGCTGTGAAAACTGTTCATATAGATGAAAATGGAAGAAAAGAAATTGATATTAAAAGATATGCAAAAGTTGAAAAGGTAATTTTTAAAATTTTATTTACATATTTTGGAATTGATAACTTTTAATTAAACCAGCTAGATCCACAAGATTCTTCTACAATTTTAATATTTTTTATAAAATTGAAATAATTAGTATATATCATCTTTAATTTTTTAGTAATTGATAAAAATTCTTTGCAGTAAATAGTAATTAAAACTTTCATAAAAGGTAATATATTAACACTGAATAACAAAGTATTGAAATACAGGATGCATGTACAGCGAATGCAAGCCATTTGTAGTAAGGTTCATTCAAGTACTGTACTGTACAGTACTAAATGGAATTTAGTACCCATAAATAGAATTTTAAAAAATAGTGACAAATTATTGATTACTACAGGTGCCTGGTGGATCTATTGAAGAATCCTGTGTATTAAAAGGTGTTATGTTAAATAAAGATATTACACATCCAAAAATGAGGAGGTAAGTAATACTATCTTACTGAACCTTATTCATATAAATGAACATGAGTATTACAGTAGAGTCCCAGAAACTCAACTCTCAATAACTTGACATTCTGTAGTTTATTGTGTCGTTCAAAGAAAAGAAAAATACATGTAATTTTATAATAAAAATTTAAGTACAAATAGAAATATTCACTATTGGTATGTAGTTAATATGTAAATGAATTTGCAGATATAATATCCTACATGAAAATTCTATTATTTAGACAAACATCATCACTATACTGTAAAACTCATCATTTTTGATAGCTTGTCACCTCCTCAGTCCACTTTGAGTTTGTGGAACTCTACTGTATTTGAAAAAATGTACGTAGATCGTTGCTAAAATAATCACTTACTTTAATGTTTGTGTTTTTCATTTACTATACAGGATGATTTTGTTTTATTGGGATTGTTTTTAGATTTGTGTTGTTGCAGATAGCAAATTGTTAAATTAACCCAATTCTATTGCCACTGAATCTGACTTAAAGTCAGCAAATTATGCTTTTCTAGCCAATTATATTTCAAACTTGGAGAACTATATTGAATCATTGGTGGTGAATACTCTGATTTGCATGTTATTTTTCTCAGCTAGTATAGGTATAATAAAATTTTATTTTGTATTTACTGAAGCATTATACTAAAATGCTATTCATTATAGTAAAAAACACGAGTAAAATGTTTTTAAACACATTTTAGCATTTTTATATTAACGTAAATGGTTGCATGAAGTGGTGGTCTCATTTTGTGCTTTTCAACTACATAAAGAATTGCAACCACAATACATAGCTATGGTAGAGCATCGATTATTCAAAACAATTCAGGACTGGGATTTTCGGATAACTGATCACTTACAAAAAAATATATTAAACACAAAACTGTACTGTATATATTTTGTATCACACATCTTACAAATACATATCTTACATAAAGTAGTACATTAAAGTAGGCCTACAGTTTAAGTTGGTAGGGAGGGAAAGACTGCTGCCACAGCACTAGCAGAAATTTGAATTTGTTGACTAGAACGCTTTTGGTTAACTGATGTTTCGGTTGATCAGTATTTAGATAGTTGATGCTCTACTGTATTTTCATTAACTAGCAGATTCCCTCCAAATATTTCATGAGCACAACTACAACTGAAAACAAAAAGTTTGTTTTTGTGCTGATTGAGATGCACAGTCAACTGACAAATGTCTTTGTCAGTGTGACTGTTTAAAAATAGCAGGAAATTACAAAATTAAGTTGGAATTTCGTAAATAGAATTGATCCATTATCTTAAATGCATGTGCAATTTTTTTTATTTCTTCATTGAGGTAGAATCTTAATGAAGCCTCTTGTATGTGGCTTACAGAATTGCTTTCATTCTCAAAATTTGATTGATTGATTTCAATAAAACTTTGTCATTTTTCATTAATTGCGATGAGGAATCCAAAAATGTAATAAAAAGTGGGGTTACAGTGACAATAATGTGGATGCTCTCTACCATGGCTGAGCACACTTAATGGAATTTAGAGGACCAGGAAAAAAAAAACAGCTTTGCATGCACCTAATAGGAAATGGACATGAAAAACAAACAAAACAATTGATGTTGATTTTTTTTGTTCTTGGATTGGGGTTACACAAAAAAATCTGCAATTGGTTGTTGATGATTTTAAATGATAAAATGATTGAATAATATTTTCTAATATTGTATTTAGGCTATATATTAATTTTGTTTTAAATCTAAAGCTTTAAAATTTCCTGTAATTTCTGTTGTATGGTGAATATGTTTTTTTCTTTATTGATAGAAATGCAGGATTTAAAAAACTTGCTATTTACTGACCTAGATCATAATAATGAGAATTTGAATGCTGTACAAGCCAGGTTATCCGAAGATATTTGGCAACCCATTGATGGTATTTAGTCAGTCAAAGACTTGGTCCAAGTGCACCATCATATTCGGAAAGTGGGTTGCTCCTAACATGGAGTCAGCTACTCTTAACATAGGGAAACAGATGTCGTTTTGCCTGTTAGCATTTAGCTGGGCATATTGGGAAGGCCTTCACGCTTTGGGAGGCCCTACCAGGAATATAATATCTGTTCCCACCAACCTGCCCAGGAACACTTTGAGGCAGCTAGCAGGGCTTTGGGGGAGTCACATAATTGCAATCCCTCTGGAACAATTCATCCCTTCCCAATAAAGATTTGGTGAAGGACCCTACCTCCTGATTTCAAATTGCACTATATCTGGTCCATCATTAATAGAATTTGGACCTCAGTCGGCAGATGCAACTATCTTCCCAATACATGGAACATGTCCAGAGATGCATGCTATGACTGGTCGAATTCAAACTATTAAACATGTAGTTTAAGACCTCCCTCAGTGTTCCTTTGGTAGAAATTTGATGGACATTCACCAGTGTAATAGTGAAGCTTTGGATTGGATAGAGTGCTTGGATATTAGACTTTAACCTTTTGCTGTTTTTTTCTGTGTTCATTTTTGTTTTGTTTTTGTGCTGTACTTAACTACCATATGCAATATATATATAATAATGAGAGACATGTGTTTCTATCCCTGCATTTTATGAAATGCTTTAGTTCTTATTTATCAGTTAATCCTTATACTTGTATATTAATGTTAATTTGACAGTTTGCATATTTTAGAAATTCAGATTTAAAATAAATACATAGAACAAATTTAAGAAGTGTATAATACTTGAAATTTAACAATTAAAAAATTATCAGCTCTGTTTATATGAAAACCATTGTAAATTACATTGTATTGAAATAAAAAGAAACCATAATTTTATACAAATTATGAATTATTTTTCTCAGGCGTATTGAAAACCCAAGAATTGTGCTTTTAGACTGTCCTTTGGAATATAAAAAAGGTGAAAGTCAAGTAAGTTACAAAGTTTTTCAATTAAATGTTAACTTACTTGTAATAATAGAATATAATGAAAAAATAGATAATTTTCTAGTGAAGTATTAAAAAAATTATGTTAAATTTTTAATTATATGCCTTAAAAATATTAAATATATTATAGTCTAGTTCTGCTGAAATTAATTTAAAACTAGTAAAATTTATTATAGAATTAATTTTTATCTAATATAAATTATGAAAAGAATCTCTAATTTAAACAATTTGTTTTCATAGACAAATATAGAGATAACAAAAGAGGAAGATTTCACCAGAATTTTAGAATTAGAAGAACAATATATTCAGCAGTTATGTAGTGATGTTGTTGCATTGAAACCTGATCTTGTCATCACAGAAAAAGGAATTAGTGGTATGTTGAAAAAGTTGTTTTTCAGTATTTGTAGCATATATTTGAAAAACAGGGTTCAGAAGACTTTTTCTGTCTTTGAAACAATGAAAAATAAATTTTGCACTGTGAACTATTGATGACCTTGTTTCGTTAGAATTTATAAATAGTGATATTTTTTTAAAATTTTAAATATGTGCAATGTTAAGAAGAATTTTCAATGCTAAGAAATTTAAATAATTAACTTGTTCACATTGAACTAGAATTAGCTATTATATATGCTTACATCAGATAAAAACTAAATTGAATTTTTTTTATATAAAATAATCCGTAAAAAATTTAATTAAAATATCATCTATTTAATATTGCTTTTTTTCCTTTAGATTTAGCACAACATTATTTTATTAAAGCAAATATATCTGCTATTCGTCGTGTTAGAAAATCTGATAACAATAGAATTGCTCGGTAAGTAAAAAATTATGTATTTTAGTTCAACAAAAAAGTTACTTAATGGTATTTTTTAATTAATACATGTATATATTTGTTATAGAAAATATGTAACATTTTTGTTAAAATTAATATTTAATCTTTATGGTTTATCTTAATATTTTTGTAATATGATGTTGTTTGTCAAATTATTGTGTATATGTGTAATTTCAATTATCAATGTGAATATACCATTTGTATTTATAATCAATTATATTTATCATCATATCCTTTTTCCATATCTTTGTATTATACAGATGATATATGTATTAGTTTTTACAAGTGATTAGATATGTTAGATTCCTATAAATGCAAAATTACAACATATTAAAGTCAAAAAGTTTTTTTAAATTGTTCATGTTATATTTGAAATATATTGGATTAATTGTGTATATGAAAATTGTAGGATTAACGTTTTAACAAAAACTATATATAAGAAATAAATTTGGATTTTATAATAAATAGCATACAGAATTTTTATTTACAATAAATTCAGTTTCAGAATTTTTTTTAAAGATTTCCTATTTATTAAAAATAGTGCTTGTGGTGCTACAATTGTAAATAGAACTGATGAATTGAAAGAAGATGATGTTGGAACAAATGCAGGACTATTTGAAATTAAGAAGATTGGTGATGAGTAAGTGTTTTCATAAATAATTTTAATAAAACCTTTTAAGGAAAATAAATTACAGAAAATATATTGATATATAGGTATGATTAGATGATAAAAATTTTTTTGCCTTTGATCTGGTATTATGTGAAATGTGATTTTGAAAATAGAATATTTTAAATTTATCCAATAATAGACAAAGATATTACAGTAATGTTTCTAGTTCCATTCTATATCTTTCTGTTACTCTGAGTTGAAGAGGTATTAAAAATAATTAATGAGAAGCAAAAATAATCACTTGATTACAGTTGAATTTGAGTATATTTGATGTAAAAAAGTAACATTCTATATTTCTGATACTCTATTCACTTTGTATGTGATTCTGAAAATGGCCGCAAATGATAGTCAAAAACATTAGAAAGAATTTTAAAAAAAATATGCTGGTCAAGGTTTGTGTAATATTAGTACATGATAACACCAGTTTGGGAAAGTCACACTTTAATTATTCTTTGTGTATACTTACTAAGCATTATGAATTATTTATTTAAAAGAATTTTATTTTATAATTTGCTACTATGTAAATTTATTTTACTTGATTTATTTTGATGATTAAATAATTATATAATAAAAATGTACTTGCTAGTATTTGGTAGAAAAATGAAAAACTTATTACTTTATACTATATTTTGAGCTGAGTACCATTGCATTACAAAATATTTTGTTGTAGAAGTTAAGATAAGGTGTAATGTTTATTTTAAAACATGTTTTTGATTAAAAAGTATAGATATTCCTTGTATAAAACATTAGTTTATATTCTGAAAAAGTGCTGTGTTACGTGAATCTGTGCTATACAAAACAAAGGACTAATGCAAAACATAAGGTTACATTCCAGATGTTTGCAAAAGTATACTATTATTTTTCGTTACTAAGAGATTCTAATTACTAAGAGATACTAAAGTAATCAATAATTAATTAACAGTTGCAATTAAAAGTACTGTATTACACTTTAATATTAATTTTAGTTAAACCAGGGCATTTTCTTTTTACAAACTATTGTTGTCATCTCAGCTTTGTTTTTGTTAATCTTGATCAGAAATATTAGCAACATTTTCATATTTTTTATTTTTATCATAAAAAAGTTTTATGGATGACAAAATAAAAATATGTTATTAATTGAAAATTTGTTCAGTTGAGTACTGAGTGATTTTTTTCCAGAATTTGTTTGAATACTGAGATACCACCATATTTTGTTAGTCATTTTACAAATGATTAGTTACCTATGGTTTAAAAAAAAAGTATAATAACACCTAAAATGTATAAATAAATTTTACTAAATACAAAGATTAATGTATAAAAACAAAACAGTGACGGTCTTAAAATCTGAAAGCAACAGCAATGACACCTGGTTGATAGAACTCATGGACAGCTGCCTGTGGTTTCTCATTATTTGTGAATTTTCAGTTATGCAGCAAATTTTTTTCATTGTCAATTAAAGCATAATTAGACAGAGGGAGGTCTTGGTGGTGCAGTCATGTTGGGGCAAAACTCCTCGCACTACATTCCCTTTTGCTGTTGTTGAATCCTGCATCTAAGTCATGTAAGAGTCTGATAGTACATCTTGCTGTTTGATGGTGATTACTTGTGGAAGCCAGTCCATTAGCAGTGTCCAAAAAGGCAATGATCATCTGTTTATTTGCAGATGAAACAGCACAAAATTTCTTGGGCCTGGGACTTCCCATGCCTAGATGTTTCCATTGCATGGATTGGGATTTTTTTTCTGGTGTATGGTAGTGACACAATGGCTTGTCTCCAGTTATCAGCTTTCAAAAAAATCTGGATCTTCATAGCATTTCCAATAGCTGATGACAGCTTTCCACTCTTCTGTCCTTCTGTGCCTTTATCAAGTACAGTGGAGCCCAGTATGCACACACCTTTTTAATGTTCAAATCATCATGAATGGTGGTCTGCAGGAAAGCCTGCTTGAGGCCTGTCTCGTTCTCCAATTTATTCACAAACCAAGAAAGAAGAGAAATGCGGTCAAATTCAGTTATAATGAGCAAAATGCCATAGCAATTTTAATTTACACCTATTTCCATTTATATTTTCTCACAATTATAACAAGCGTACTTCGTGGATATACTAAACAAATTTTTGGTAGTTATTCAAACATTTAAAAAATTCTTAAATGTTCAAGTAATAAAATATGCTATACCAAATTCTTGGAAGAGATAAAACTGAAAGAATTACTTAGTTTTATGACCTGCATGGATTCTATTTATCACTTAAGTTTCTTTTTTGAAGACTGTCCCTATCTTCAGTGACTAGCTTTTGGCCTTGCATTCAGAATTTACCAAAACAATATTACTAGCTGAAATAGGGCATATTATTAATTAATATCTTTAATTGCAAAAAATAAATTGCTTAGTATTAATAACATTGTAATTTATATACAGTAGAGCGTCGATTATCCGAATCAATTGGGGACTGGAGTTGTTCGGAAGATCGATGTTTCGGATAACTGATTATGTACGAAAAAATATATTAATTTATCCCATCTTGACATTTTTCTCCATAGCGTGTCGCTTCGCGTTGAATTTTCGTCAATGTTAAGCCTAACGAAGACTATTGTATCGTTAAAAATTATTTTTTTATTTTGTACAAACAAAATAAATATATTGAAAAATATAAAAAAAATAAAAAATTATACTTCAGAAGTTAATTTAGTATCAAAAACGTAAAATATTTGAGTAGCC
>NW_019385602.1:113957-120772 GCF_000671375.1 Centruroides sculpturatus
TTTTTTGTCCTTTCCTATTTGTTTTTGGCTACATTAAAGCATTTTTTTGAAAATATACAGTAAGGTTCCATATTACCACCCGATTTTCTCTAAGCCTACTTTCGGACTTTTTGTACAAAAGCCTTCAAAAACCATACTTATAATTACACTAGCGAAAAATCCAATTAGGAACATTTAAATTACTAGTTACCAGTACTTTTCGCACAAAAAATGTGGGTGTGGTTATGATACCTTGTTTACAATTCACTAAAATGTAATTGGGGTTCCATAATACCACCTTCTCCTCTATACATTTACAAGTATATACTGTATTTACAGTACATGCATTCGTAAATTTAGATTACTTTTTTCTGTACTATATTAAAAACTAAAATTTATTTGTTTGTAAGCTTAAAATAGATCTTTATTAACCATATATTAGTATAAATGCATTAATAAATAAAATACAGAACCGGGAAATGGTAATTTATGGTTTAGCCTAGTGATAAGTAGATTCGGAGACAAGTAAATTCGACTTACGTCGTTTTTCGACTTAAGTCGTTCTCCTGGAACCAATTACCGACGTAAGGCGAGGTATACCTGTATTTCAAAAACAAAAGGTAATTTACTACTCAAGAAAATAATTGCCGTTATATTCAAGCATCTTCTTCAATCAATTGGGCAGATCACAGTTTCCTGCAGAATAAAATTTGGGCTCAAAGAATTCTGCAAGGGCAATTTTTATCTCATCTGCAAATTGCTTTCTATATGAAAAGTGTTGCATGGACTGGAAGAGACGGTAATTGGATGGGGCAATGACTAGACTATACAAAGGGTGAGGGAGAATTTCTCAGCCAAGATCAAGCAGCTTCTGCCAGGTTAATCTATAAATGCATAGTCTTTCTTTGTCACAAGGAGTGCACAATATTCTTCTGTGGACAAACTACAGTGGACTGGTCACAACCAAGTATCTTGCTTGTTTCTCGTGGTCAGGTGTGGATTCCACCAGCTGTTTCAGCTCATCATTCAATATGATCTTCCTGACTTTGACTTCAAATTGTCCAGCTATAAATTTACTAGACCAATCATAAATTGCAAACTTGGAGACATTCTTATCAAATGATTGTACCATACAACAATAAGATTCAGCTGCTTTTATATTAAATTGATAATTGTTAAGTGCACATAGATAAATTTGATCATGAGAAAGTATTACAGAACTTGACATATTTAAAAAGTTAGTATTGTCACTATGGCATTTATATACTCCACAAGACACTTCTAGATGTCATCTGTCAGAGAACAATTCTGAATATTCTAGAGAGATCTAGAAAATTTCAGATACTTTTACATTAGGAAGATATATATTATGTGAAATTATGGTATTTCTGTCATAATTTAATATTAAAATAATATCTAATAATCTTTATGTCACTTAAAAAAGAAAAAAAAATTTCTATATTAATTATTTTAGGTCAATTCTAATAATTAGTTATCCAAAAAGATATGGAGAAAGCATTTTTATTTGTTTAATTTAACTGAATTTATTTTTTTCATATATGTATATAATTTACTGTAAAATATTTGTGCGTATATCTTAAAATTGTTTAGTAAAAATCTTCTCAAATATTAACATGATATTGATGTCTTATAAAAGGTCAGGGTTAAATATGTAAGCTATGTTTGTCTTTAATTAAATTGAAAAGTATTCTGATTAAATAAAATTATAACTTTGAAACATTAATTATACAATATTATTTGAAAAAATAATGTAACATTTGTAATATAAATATTGTGAGATGTTGATATTAATGTTTGAATTAATTATGAACTGAATATATTACTTTATATAAATATTAATTATATTTTATAAACTCACTAATACATAGAATTATCATATAGAATACTGTAGGCCTATATGAAAATTCATAACTTGTCATTATCCTTTTAAGATTAAATATTAATATGAAATCAGGTTGCTAGATGGAATTTTTCTTTGAGAAATAAGCTATAATTTTAAAATTTAAGTAAGTTTCTATTTAAATTTGCTTACTTTCATTTCAAATGACAACAAATCAATTCAAATATTTATTAAAATAATGGATTAATTTTTTTGGTATTTTAAAATATTTGTTGGTGTTAATTAATAATATAAAAGCTGTCATCTATGTGTGTGCGCGCACAATTTTTGTCTAATCCAGATGAAATTTTGGTTATATTCATTTTATGTTCTGATGGAAAGTATAGGCTACTTATTTTGCAGAAATATTAACTATAGAATAAATGTTCTATCGATTTTGGATTGGTGTTTGCACTTGTCTTGCAGTGACGTTGTTTATTTCATGCTTGACGACAGAATTTTCCATAAGTTGCATTTTAAAATATTTTGGTAAAAGGCATATTTTAAATTCACGTCATTAAATTTAAAATTTGAACTGTAACAAAAAAAAAGATAGCCATGTCGTGTAATTCCTATAACAAATTTTTATTATAGAAATTGGCCTACTCTGTGTTGCTTTATCTCATTCAAAAAACCGAAACAATATTAAGGTGTCTATTACTAAAGAAAGACAGCAAGGAATTTTTTAAAAGACAATAGAATGTTTACTCAGAATGTAGAGTATTAAAAAAGTTTATAAAGATTTTAATTTTTTTTCTTTAAAGGTCATTGTGTGTATGTGTGTTTCTCTACAACTCTTAATATTTTTATTTATTCCAGGTGAAATTTTGTTTTATTACTCCTTATGTTACAGGTCCACCAGTGGCCAAGCAGTTCCTTCTCTGAACACTGGTAGTTCAGTCGTGGGTTTGCACCTTGCTAGGATGGGTTGGCCATGTGGAGTTTTCTGGTTTTCTCCATGTCTTTAAAACCTAACTAGGGGACCAGTTATGCTTAAAAGACATCCCAGAAGGCATCCCCCACTAGGCAGATCACCTAAGTGTTGCATTGTTGTAACTAACAAAACAAACAACTCTATGTTACAACAGATAGTATAAACTATTTAATTTGTAAAAATATTAGCTACTTTCTTGAAATCTCTATTCTTTTGAATTCTTCAATCTCTGTTTTCTCATAAAAAGTATTCCAACATGTTTGACAGGGGAATTTTTAGTTTTAAAATATTTTAATATTTAATTACATTTTTAAAATGTATCAAATTTTGAAAATAACATGACTTTAAAGATTCAAAGCACACATGCACAATTGTACTGTGTTAACAAGGTAAAGTTAAAAATTCATTATTCTGGACTGTGGGGCTCAGGGAGTGGTTTATAGATTGTGGGTGCTAAGTTGTTTCCAGTTGGCACTGTGAGTAACCAGTATGGCTATATCTAAATTAATAGTTTAGGAAGTGAAGATCAGACAGATCCAGGTAGTGTAACTGTATCTGCATGGTTAGGTTCATTTGCAAATTCAAGTTCTGCTTCTGATTTTCTTCCAGAACCTTCTAAATTAATTAATAAATATTAATTTAATTATAATTTTTAAATTTAATAATAAACGGTGTCTAATTCCTAACCTTAGTCCAAATTACTTTAATACAGTAATATACTAATATAACTTGATCTTATCTGGCAATCATTTGGCTTTAAACACACACAATTAAATAAAAATAAGTATTTTTACTCTAAGTAATTAATGAAAGCAAAAATAATTAATTTTCTGCTCCCATATTTAAACATAGTATTAATTTGTGGTCTTTATGGTGGTGTTGATATCAAGTAATAAGTTTATACATAAATAACACTAGTCTTAAAAGTCTAATATATTTACTATTTTAAGTCTAAATATTTACTATTGCAAATGTTTTCTTCTGTTTTGAACAGACATCATTGGGTTACACAAGCCTAAAGTGATGTTATGGTTATAACCATAAGGTTCACTTGTTTATACAGTATTACAGCAAATGTGCCAGCTTTTGTCCAAAAATTCAATTTGAACTTTGTTCTTCAGTTTGAAATATTTTTCAGTTCTGCTTTATGCATATTTAACCTGATGATGTCTGTTCAAAATGGACAAAGAAAATTCATTTTAGTAAATATATTGTACTTAAGGTTCTCTGCTATTTTCTTATTGTAAATTTATGTTGTTGTGATTATTAATTATTATAAATTAAAGAAATGATTGACTTTTGTTATTTTACTTTTCAGCTATAATGTATACTTTTCAGCTGCTATGTTTTTGCCATTTTATTATAAAATGGCAAAAACCATTTTATAAATGCCAATTTTATTATATAAATTACAAATATAAAAAGTTTTTAAACAAAATAAATATAACAGATGGCATCACCAAATTTTTCCAGGAAAGTTAAGCAACTCGTTACTGCATTTTTCTGTTTGAATTGCCATGTTAATAAAACAGTATATTGTATTAACTTTTATTTATAATAATTTGTACCCGTTTAGTTTTTTACTTAGTCTATTAAACTGTGATATGCTATATACCTACATTGTAAAAATTAATAAACCGTGTTATGAAATGTGCCTTTTTTTTTTTTTTTTTTTTTNCTTCACACCTGAAATGAAAGAACAGTCAAAACAATGGACTGAAAGAAAGAATTGGCAGGAGAAGGCAAAGACAGTTCCATCTGCTGGCAAGGTCACGGAATCAGTTTTTTGGGATGAGCGTTGGATAATTTTCATTGATTATCTTCAAAAAGGAAAAACAATCAACAGCAAGTATTATGCAAACTTATTGCAGCACTTGAGTGATGAAATCAAGAAAAAACAGCCGCATTTGGTAAAAAAGAAAGTGTTGTTTCATCAAGACAATGCACCAGATTACAGATTCTTTTAATGAAACATAGAAAAAATTAGTACATACTTGGCACCATTTACACACAGCCAAGTGAATCCAGAAACAAAGAAAGTGAATACAGTGAATAAATATAATTGAAATATTATATAGAAAAAAATAAAATTAAGATTAACAAATAAGAAATGATAAAACATTTACAAATTACAAGAATAATATAAAACAATACACACAAAAAAAAAACCTCGCGACATTGTAGTAGCCCACCCAAAGATACACCATGCGACAGGAGGTTCTGAGAAGCCTCAAAAAGTTTTTGTCCCTGAATTCTGTCGCCTCTTCACCACATCTTTCATGTTCTTTTTTTTTTTTTTTTTTTTTACAAAACTCATCATTTTGAGTTTTGTGCATGGACTTCTGGCATAAATTATACATCTCTGTTATATATAAATATATATTTGCATAATTTACAATTAAACATGTAAATTTTTATATTCTTCTAAATAGCAGCTTAAAAATAAAATGCATTTGAATTTAATATTTAAAAATATTTATTTTATTTTACATTTATTAGAAACAATATAATGAAGGACATATATTTTATGTCCTTAAAATGTAAATGTTATTTTGTTAAATTTCTTGGTAAACCTTAGTATTAATTCATGGAAATAATAATAATATATTCATTATATGATATAAACATTTTCTAACATTTTTGTGAAATATATTTTAATTTTTTTCGAGTAAATGAGAGAAAATATTATACGCCCAATTCTGTTTTTGCTTAGTAGATACAACCCCAAAAAATCTATGTAAAATAAGATACTGTCCTTATGGAGAACTGGAAGATTGGTTCCAGACCTTAAAAACCACTAAAAATAATATGATAAACCAGTTTGATATAATAAACCGTGAATTAAATTTTTTTGGATTGCTTCATGTGGTATTCCAAATATTGAGCTTTCAAAATTTTTAGTTAAATGTATAAATAAAAACAAATTTAACATTGAATGAATGAAAAATTTAATAGTTTATTCTACAAAAGATTCAACTTAACAGTCATTTGAAATTATATCAATTGAGAACATACTTTACAAAAAAGAGAGATTTATAGAAGGTAAGAGCTTTCTCATGCTTTCTTCCTTCTAAAAAGGGAAGAAAAGAAATTATTATAATGATTTTGAGACCTTCTATAAAAAAGAGGGAAATCTAAAAAATGGGAATACAATTAAAATTCAAACAAGTGATCACATCGTCAATGGGCTATTGGTTAGAGTATTAATTGGATAATTTATTGGTTATTTTCATTGATGAATTATTACTCAATTACACCAACTAAATCTCAAGGAATATATATATATATATATAACCAGTTAGAGACTTAGATTAAAGAGAAAGGGGAATGTGAACAAATTACAGATTATAAGTTATAAAGATCTTTAACTATACAATGAAACCTCACATTCAAGCAAGGTGTACAAATAGCCAAATCTTAAAATTTACTTGAGCCTTAAATTTAAATATTCTAAGAATATTTTTTATTGGAATAAAAATTAAATGGAAAGTTTTTAAAAAAAAATAAATTTATTAAACTGTTTTAGATCAAAGCAAATTGTATAAAAAGGTAATTAAAATTTTTTCTACTGTGTTAAATCAAAATTGTGTAAAAATAGACATAGGTATACATCACCAAACGATCGCCTAAATATCGGGCTATAATACGGCTAATTAAATGATTGGAATAAAGTAATTTGACACTAGAGGTAGACGTTAGGCGCCATCTCTTAAGTAAATTAATAATTAAATAAATAAATCAATAAATAAATTTAGAATCTTCTGGAATAAAAGAACTGGCCCGGGGCGGGACTCGAACCCGCAGCCTCCGCTTGCCGTGCGGCGCGCTTACCAGTTACGCTACCCAGACCCTCGAGCTAGTCTTCGCTTCCAGAAGTATATTAGATTTAGATATAACCTTACTTGGTTAAATACATCACTGACTGGGGACGACTCCTTCGCCCACGGCCATAGCGGCACTCAGCCAGCTAACGCAACACCCGGCGAGGTATATATATATATA
>NW_019385602.1:122142-212067 GCF_000671375.1 Centruroides sculpturatus
TATATATATATATACCTCGCCGGGTGTTGCGTTAGCTGGCTGAGTGCCGCTATGGCCGTGGGCGAAGGAGTCGTCCCCAGTCAGTGATGTATTTAACCAAGTAAGGTTATATCTAAATCTAATATACTTCTGGAAGCGAAGACTAGCTCGAGGGTCTGGGTAGCGTAACTGGTAAGCGCGCCGCACGGCAAGCGGAGGCTGCGGGTTCGAGTCCCGCCCCGGGCCAGTTCTTTTATTCCAGAAGATTCTAAATTTATTTATTGATTTATTTATTTAATTATTAATTTACTTAAGAGATGGCGCCTAACGTCTACCTCTAGTGTCAAATTACTTTATTCCAATCATTTAATTAGCCGTATTATAGCCCGATATTTAGGCGATCGTTTGGTGATGTATTTACTACTCGGGCTATGAGTTGTTGATATTTATAGACGTAGGTATATTTTCATTTTAAATATTTATTTTATTTTGATCAGTTTTTATTCCAAAAGTGTTCCTGAATGTGTTTGAATTTTAATATTTGAAAATAAAAAATTTTTTCTTATTATATATAAGTTAGTTATATGAAATGCTTCTCATTTGACTATTCATTGAAATTGTGAAGAAGTAATTAATAGTAATAAAATCCAGTTTTAATTTTGGACTTTAATTAATAGTGAATATATTGAAATATATATACAAACACAATAATTTTGTTTTAATGGAACACAGGACATTGGATTTTTTGAAATAATAGACTTCTGCTCCAGCTAAAGAGAGGTTAATTAAAAGAATAAAGAAGTTCTAATCTTGTCATCTTTTTGATTGTGATGCAATAAGTCTTTATTAATAGCCAAATTGGTAGCTATATTGATAAAAGAGAAAAAATATTGTAAAAGCTTTATGTCCTTTAATTATTATAAGTTATAATATTTTCTTCAATTTGATTGTAGCTGATCATTTGACCAGTTTTTATATTAATATTTCTTCTGGTGTGCTGAAAAATATTTTTAATTTTATTTATTTATTTTAAGGTAATTAGAATTCAGACTAATAATCTATCAAGTTGTGGAGTATGAAATTTTTGTTGTTAACTGAAAATTGTAAGAAAATTTTCAGTAGCATCCAACTAATATTTCAGGTTGATCTACTTAAAATTTTTATCGGGAGAACACTGAAATGAGATAAATTAGATTTTAACCATCATTATCTCTGTAAATGCAACATTACATAAAGATAAATTAGTTTATAACAGAAAAATTTTATACAATATTAAAAGAGATCACATAATGATTTATAGTTTATAAGAATAGAAATATATTCTTTTTCTTGAATTGGTAATAACATTTCTAAGCTTGATAATATACTGTTGTTATTTTAAAGTTCAAGAGATTAATCTATGAAATTATAAATTAATTTTTCATTTTTAAAAATTTCTAAACAATATAATAAATTTTTAATTTATTTCAGGTATTTCTGCTTTATAACAGAATGCAAAGATCCAAAAGCATGTACAATTGTTCTCAGGGGTGCCAGCAAAGATGTTCTGAATGAAGTAGAGCGAAATATTCAGGATGCTATGTGTGTAACTCGAAATGTGATGTTGGATCCTTACCTGGTTCCTGGTGGTGGTGCAGTTGAAATGAGTGTGGCTCAGGTACATAAATGATTTATTATGGTGGCATTTTTTGCTGTTTATATTTAAACTAATTATCTTTCAGATTTTGAAAGAGAAAGCTAAAACAATTACTAGTGTTCAACAGTGGCCCTATCAAGCAGTAGCAAGAGCATTAGAAGTAATACCTCGTACTCTTATTCAAAATTGTGGTGGACACACAATTCGAACCTTAACTGCTCTTCGTGTAAGTACCAAACAACTTGTAAAAAAAAATTAATTCATAGACAATAATGAAGTATATTTTGTTTGAACTAAATAAGACTGTTTATTACATTTTCAAATATTATTATAAAATATAAAAATGTTATATGCATATTTCTTTTATTTACATAATAGTAATTCTCAGATAGAAATGTTTTAATTGTCTTTTAAAATCACTAAAATATATTCTTGAAGTTGAAAAAAATTTTTCTTATTTATATTTTTGGAGATTTACATGAACTCTAATTTATTTCATGAAAGATTTTTTAGCTATATATAAAAAACAAACACTTTTATAGTTTTTTTAAATATTTATTATGAGATTTTCAATTTCACTTTTTTCAGTTAGAATTAATTGAAAAACATTATATATTAGATTCATTTTTATAGCATTGTTTTATTATGTTTTTTAACATCAGAGGTATCAGAGTCACATACAAAGTTGAAGTTTGTCCCTTGTGATCAAAAAGTGTTGGGTCCCTTGTGATCAAAAAGTGGTTCAGCAAACATCAAAATTTATTTCATTTTCTTCAAAGTATCCTCTTCCACTGCAATGCACTTATGCTAACATGTTTTCCAATCTTTGAAACAATCTTTAAAGTCATTTTGTGAAACCTCTTCAGGACTTGCAGTGAATTTTCTTTTATGGCATAAGTTGACTCAAAACAGGGACCATGAAGTGGAAATTTTAATTGAGGAAACAGAAAAAAGTCACACAGTGTCATATTGGGTGAATACAGAATTTGTGGAACTGTATTTGTTGAATTATTGGTCAAAAATTTATGAAAAACAAGCATTGTGAACAGATACATTATTTTGGTGCAAAATCCATGAGTTTTCTTGCCACAAATCAGGTCATTTTTTATGAATTGATTCATGCAAACATCAAAAAACACTCAAATAATTATTCTTTGTTGACAGTTTGGCTAGTTGAAAGGAATTTATGATGCATGAAACCATGACAATTGAAGAAAACAGTCAACATGACCTTGATTTTTGATTGACTTTAATGTGGTCTTTTTGGTCTTGCTTCACCTTTTTGAGTGCCATTCACTTAATTGTTTTGGTGTTAAAAGTAAATCCATGTTTCATCACTTGTAATACTATGTTTAAGAACAATTTGCCTTGAGAAAGCATTCCTCTACCACTTGAACACACTGTTAGAAAAATTCAATGTTTTTAGTGACATGCCACAAGCCCAGATGATCTTTTGAAATTGCTTGACAAGATCTGAATGATACTGGACCCATATTCAGTGATGTGCCTAATTGTTAAATGATGATCATTCAGCACCAAATCTCCGACTTGAGTGCATGTTGTTCATCAGTTGAAGTGGATGGTCTACCAGAGCATGGTTCATGTTCAATGCATTCTCTGCCTTCCTTGAACATCTTGTAACACTACTACTATTTTTGTAGACTGTTGCCACCAAAAACTTTTTGCAACATTTTTGATGTTTTTGTAGTAGTAATTCTGTTCTGAAAACAAA
Source organism: Centruroides sculpturatus (assembly GCF_000671375.1). Lineage (NCBI taxonomy): Eukaryota > Metazoa > Arthropoda > Arachnida > Scorpiones > Buthidae > Centruroides > Centruroides sculpturatus. Next base: position 125,490 of record NW_019385602.1, read on the forward strand.
ATTTAGTACACTTAAATTACACTCAATTATGCCCAATTACACTCAACATTTAAAAAATTGCCAGGAAAAAATTCTTTACACACAAAACAAGCATTTATTTGCAAATGAAAGTAGGCAAATGACATATAGATTGCTGCTAGATGTCAGTGAAAGTTGTACTAAATGACAACAGCACCCTCTTGCATGCACACAGTTTAAAAGAATCATTTTTGATAGTTATTGATCACAGTAGTACAGTAGAGCCTCAATTATCCAACTCAATTAGGGACTGGGGTTGGTCGGATAACCGAAAAGTATGAAAAAATCCATTATTAGTGTAGTATATTATTATATCCCATGTAATTAGTATATTAGTATATCGCTATTAACCTACTTCGCGTTGAATTTTCATCGATGTTAAGACTAACAAAAAATTTTTTAAATAATAATCGTCGCTATTGTATCGTTAAAAATTAGAAAATTAAGCCTCGTTTAAATACTGGCTCCCTTTCGTGGTCGAATGAGTGTTGCCAGTTAAAACACATAAAAATAATATTAAAGTAGCCAAGACATAGCCAAATATTGTAGTGCCACATCACTAGCGGACATTTAAAATTTGCCAACTAGGATGGTCGGTTAACTGAGGTGACGGTTAATCGGGGGTCGGATAATTGAGGCTCTACTGTATTTATAATGAATGAAAAAGTTGTTTTCATAATATAATATCTTGTCTGTACTTTACATTTCCAGTTCCTATACAAACGCTTTCTTATTGGTGAAATAAACATTTCTATTGCAATCATCATTAAATTTTTCTTAAAACAATTTCTTAATCATTCAATTTATATNAAATAATAATCGTCGCTATTGTATCGTTAAAAATTAGAAAATTAAGCCTCGTTTAAATACTGGCTCCCTTTCGTGGTCGAATGAGTGTTGCCAGTTAAAACACATAAAAATAATATTAAAGTAGCCAAGACATAGCCAAATATTGTAGTGCCACATCACTAGCGGACATTTAAAATTTGCCAACTAGGATGGTCGGTTAACTGAGGTGACGGTTAATCGGGGGTCGGATAATTGAGGCTCTACTGTATTTATAATGAATGAAAAAGTTGTTTTCATAATATAATATCTTGTCTGTACTTTACATTTCCAGTTCCTATACAAACGCTTTCTTATTGGTGAAATAAACATTTCTATTGCAATCATCATTAAATTTTTCTTAAAACAATCGAAGCTCTACTGTATTTGATTTAATTTTAACCTAAGCCAAAAGCATCACAAGTAATTGATTTTCATGTGTGTGAAGTGAATCAAAACTCAAAATCATTATATTTTAAATATAACATTGACAAAATTTGTCTGTGGTGGATAAGTTTTCTTTAACAAATTAAATATATCAATTTTGCTAGATGATGCATGTCCAAATTTGAAGATTGACAAAATTTGGTAAGTTAGAATTTATGTTGCTGCAACAGAGAGGACTTAAAAGTTTATATTTCAGATTTGGGTAATGCCAGGTTTACATTGGCATATGAACCATTAGGAAGTGGATAAGAACTGCCAGCTTGTCCTCTTGAAACTAGTTATCAGGGGTTGAAGATATCTCAGCTTCTGTCAAACTTCGGTTTGTTCAACCAACTTTCACATCTAGAATTTGTTTATCCAATCATCAGACAGCAGGAAAAGTTATATAATAATAATTGTTGTTATTATAATTATTATTATTATTATTATTGAGGATATGTGGCAATACAGTATCACTAGTTGATTAACAGTAGTGTATTATATTTCTAAACCAATTATGTAAGGTTTAAATTAATCTATAAGAATTATCAATTGTTAAGAATCAATCTATCTATCTAAATATCAATCTGTATGAAATATCAATTGTAATAACAACAAGTAAAATTTCCTTGATCTCTTAAAAACACCCTTTAGGTTTGAGGAAAACTTTTTAGAATTGAAGAATGTGAACTAATCTTTTTGACTAAAGCTGTGGTCACACCATGCGATTTCCAACTGCGCAGGAAACTGCAACAGCAACAAGTGCGTATTCTCATGGTCACACATTGTTCACTGGTGTTGCAACTCAGAAACGCATGATACTATAATAAATCAATAAAATTACAGTAGCTTGTTTTAGACTTCTTTCATGAGTTTAGCTATACTAAAAACAATCAACATTTTATATCCAGAAATCTAAAAGTGGTACTTATAATCAATGCTGAGACTTTCACTTATCTTATACCATGTCTGTGCTCTTTTATCCTTTCTTCGATAAAACAAAGAATTAAAATCCCACAGGCATTTGTGAGACTGAATTAGCTTGATTAATCTTGATTCTGTTAAACTATCCATCACCTTGCTTTCTGCCATTATTTTCTAAGTACAGTATTTTCAATGTTGCCACCATATGACATGGAAAATAGACATTTGCTGATTAGATGCACATTTGCAATCGGCGCAAGTAGAACAAACTTTTTATTTCTAGTTGTGGTTGCAGTCACGCTGGTTTTCGAAGGGGTTTACTAGTTAATGAGAATAGCCGTCACACTTGCAGTTGGCTGCATGGCTGGAAATTGCATGGTGTGAGCATGGCTTAAGTTAAGAGAGAGACTTTTACAAAAAGGCATTAATTAAAGACGTTTAAAGAATGTTTTATTTGATGCAAGTGCTTTCGAGGCAGTAATTGGTGTCGTCCTCAGGCAGAAACAGAATTGGACAAAACTTTCCAAACAGGTTTTTTAATTGAAAAAAAGGAATGGCAATAACAGTTTAGAACATAACTACATTTAGAACAAGAAATCTTAAAGTTTTAAATTGAAGTACGTGTAACAACTATGCGCATGTGTCATAATACACAGATAAAGCGCTTGCAGCAAATAAAATGTTCTTTAACTTATATGTCGAAATTTTTCTCCATTGCGTGTGGCTGCGATGTTAAATTTTTGTCGATGTTAAGTCTAACAAAAAAAAGTTTTTTTAAATAATAATTATGGTTACTGTATCGTTAAAAATTATTCTTTTATTTTGCACAAACAAAATAAATATATTGAAAAATATGAAAACAAAAAAAAATTATATTTTGAAAGTTTGTTTTAATATAAAAATTATGATGCATAGCGACATCTAGTATCAAAAATGTTCTGATGCAAAAACGAGTATATTTGGGGTCAATGGGTCGGGTCAAATGAGGTCAACACGAAAATACACGGGAACAACACAGGACAGGTGTAAAAGTTTCTCTCTTAGTAAAGCTATTGGCATGACATTCACTGTACGACTTTGGTTATAATCTTTTTGACCAGTCACATTCTTAGTTTGTGCCACATGGTACTATGCAAACAACAATTAGAGTTTGTTTTGTTTGTTCATTTATAGCAGTTCATATGCCAATGTGAACCTAGCTTTAACGAAGCAAATTATTAGGAGCTGACATAGTCTTTATGAAAAATGTTGCAATAAAAGAAATTTTAGTTTGGTGAAGCTTGTATATTTTTCTTTCTCCACTTTGTGTATATAACAAGGGAAAGTATTGGAATTGTGTCAAATTTTATCCTCAGTTTTTTCAGATCCACATTTTGAGACCACCTGAATCCCAAAAATATTCTGGGAATGTGTGTGTTGGCATCTATTTCATTTAATATGGATGGGATGAAGATTAAGAAATGAAATTTGGCCTGGGAGCTTGTGTATGAGGACATTGATGCCATTAAGTTTTGGTGGTTAAAGGTTGAGGAGTGAGAAGATAGACAAAGTCATGTATCATATCTCAAAGGAGATCAGACTTAGTGAAGATTTTGCTTGTTATTATCATTTATGAGTTTTTGTAAAACTCACCTTTACCCTCAAAATTAAGCTTTTTATCATTTTATAATAATTAAAAATATTTTAAAAAATTTATAACAAAATCTCATAACTATGAGACCCCACACAATTTTATTTATTATTATAATTAATAGTATAAAGCTTTTTTTAAACTAAAATTTCATAATAGCCAGGAAAGTTGTGCAACTTGTTGCTAGATTGTTTTTAGTAAAAAAATGTTTTTTCATTTCTTCTCCTGCACCAGTTATTTTAATTTGATGCTGAAAAATTAGCGTTAGTTTAATAATAGCACATATTGTGTTTGTGTGTGTGCATGTAAAGAGAGGATAATATTAAAGTATCTAAGACATTTATTAATAAATAAATTAAAACTACAGTAAATCACAAATTAAAAATACACATAAATTGTATATTTATTTCTATTCAGAATGTTTTCTCCCCTCTTTGATGAACAGAATAGTCCAAATATACATCATTAGATGTATTAATATATTTGGAGTATTTGTTTATTAATACTTCTAATATGTTGTTTGACCTTTATAAATGATTTTCATAAATAATGGTCTCTGTATTATTTGAAATTGAAATTATTTTATAACAAAATTACTGGTTATAAAGAAAAAAATTTTGACAAGTTACGCTTTGTTTGAATCTGATTACTTAAGGAAAATTCACTGATATATGTAGCATAGAAAAATAAAAAATTCTGTAAGTTGAATAATTTTTAATTATATTAGTTTTTTTATGAAAACAAGCATAACACTATCCAAAAAATATATATGTTATATATGATTATTACTTGTTCAATAATTTATAATACAAAAAAGTATATAACTTAATTAAACTGAAAAATAGCATTTTTTTTTTATTAGAAGTTACAGTGTGGTCTTGTTTTATGTGAGATTGCGTGTCATTAGATATTATGCAAAATGAAATTCTATGTAATTCATGTTTCACCTCAATTAATCCCAGATGATTGCTTAGATTTTTAGGTTTTAGTATCTCTGAAAATGAATGTCTTAGATTTGATGTAATATGCCATAATTAGCAACCTGTAGTGTCAAGTGTTTTATTTTTCTGTCACTAATTTAATAATTTTATTAGATGATTATTAGTAATAGAAAATATTTAAGGAGTCAACTTTGCTCAATCTCTTTAGTCTATTACAGTAACATCATAAATACTTGAATGAAATTTCCAGGAAAACTTGTAAAACACTGTTTCAAGTAATGTTGCATTTTTGATACTTAAAAAGCATTGAGTATGCTTTTTAATGTAGATGTGAATGGTTTTAGTTATTGTATATTTGTAGTTTTAGTACACTAAACCTACATATATATAACTATATAACAACTAAAACCAATACTTCGGAACATCAAAAGAGTGTAACATGAGTAAAGAGGTTTCTAATTACAATACCATGGAAGGCAATGATACATAACTTACTTGCAATAAATACCTAACAAATTTATGTCAACAGAATCAGTTTGTCATAAATTTGTCCTGAGTTGTCTTTTTAAAAAATACATAGTGAGCACTTAGAAATTAAGGTGCATCTTAGATCTGAATAAATATGATACACAAAATTGTTATAAATATTGTTTTTATATAAATTATAAAATTGGAGCTTATTCTAAGTCAAATAATTTTATTGTAATATACATAATTTACTTTTATTTACAATTTATCTTCATTTTTCTTTTAAATTTTGGAATCCTTATTTTTAGAAGAAAACTGGTAAGAAACAAAATATTCTTTGTATCAATTTTTTTTCACAGTCTTGATTTTCACAATTATTTCCATAAAGGAAATGCCCTAGAGAATAAGCAAAAATTGATAAAGCAATATTTGGAGAATATTCAGAGTTTGTTTTTGGATGTTCCTTGCATTGTATTGGAAGATGGTTTTGCATTATTTTAGTTGAAATATACCTTACTGCAAAGATCAGTTCTTCATAATAAAACTGAAGTAATTGTTTAGTTAGAATTGATCAACTTGAAATTGGTGATTCTATTCATATTTAACAATAAATTTAACATCACTCTTTTTATTTGTAGATGATTATTGATATTGAAACTGATGTTTCTTTATATAAGAGCTGTTGTCTTTTCTTTTGTCTATTGAAATATTTTACTCATTTTTCATCTCACTCATAAATTTATTTGATGAAATGAATTTATTTTTTTTATATTGAAAGAATATTTTTACTTTCTAATTTACTATAAAAATATTTTTATATTTTAGTTGGGAAAAAGAAATTTGAGACAATTCTTGATTTGAAAATATATGAAAGCAATATTTAAAATCATTGCAAATAATTAGCTAGTACTTCTATTATCATCTCTTAATATTGCAGTTTTGAAATTCTTTTAATTCATGTTTTAAAGTAAACAGCTTTTTTAAAAATAATAATGTTAAAGCCATAAGTGTGAATGTCTAATCATGCCTCCAAGTATATGCATGTATATAGAACAATCATAAAAATAATTCTGTATTTTACACTTTCAATTGTAATCAATTGTAGGTGATTTATTTATATTATATTTGACATTAATAAATTAATAAACACATTAAATTATATAAAATTGATATCTGATATTGAATGTGTAAAATTTGCTAGTCATTTAGTTATTTTAAAAGTGAAAGAGAGAATTGTTTTGCTTTCGTTTGCCAAAACAAGAAAAAGAAAAATGGTGACAATCATTTGACAGTGTAAATATTTTTTATTATTATTATTTTTGTATTAATTTAGTTTGTTGACTCCATTTATACTGACATTGTATTTCATTTTTTTAATCAAATTATGTAGTAATGCAGATTTAGTGAACATTAAAACATACGAATATTTCTTTTATTATGAAATGTCCTTATCAACTTAGTTTATGATTACTTACAATAATTTGCAATTAAGATAAGAAAAAACTTGCAAATGTAACAGTTAAAATATCATCTAGTCTACATTATTTATTATTATTATTTTTTTTTTTCTTTCTTTCTTATTAACATTTTTAAAAATTACAAGAAGGTTGGTTTTTTAGTTATTTTGAATTTAAATGTACTAAAAATATGACAGACTGAGACCAACAGTTATAATAGTGCTAAATAAAGAATAAATTTTTAAACAAACTATATTAGTAAATAATAATCTGCATATGAATTATATATTCAAAAAGTAATTATTTCAATAATAATAATAGTAAACAAACATAAATTTCAGATTATTAAGACATTTTTGTAACCTATTTACTTCAAACATGCTATATAAATAATAATGTTGTTTCTCTTTTTGTTTCTGCTAAATTCATGTAAATATTTATAAATACTTTTACTGTTAAATGTTAAAAATCTCACTAGATTTGCCTTAGACAAAGTTACGTTTTTATGACATACATACATACATTTTTACTATTTAAAAAATTCTTACATCAAACTGTGCCTTGGAATATTTTTTTAAAAAGCTGACAGTGAAATCAAACTTAACAAGATAAAGATGAAGAGCTGTTATTAATTAGAAGTGAATCATTGTGTGATGAACTAATGTAATATTTGTGAATATGTAATAAATAGCAAGAAAGATCAAATAATTATGTAGCAAAGGAATTAATATTTTTTTTATTCATTTATTAATATTTATAAAAATGGAAGTTTTTTTATCATTCTAGTCTGCATCAGGGAAATATATTTTGTTGAAACTTAAATTATTTTATTTTGCCTTTGTCATTGTTGAAAGTTTAATATCAAATCAATTTAATTATAAACAACATTTTTTTTTTACTCTAAAATGTTATTATAGAATAGTCAGTCTTTGTATTGTGAACAATTTATGTTTAAATCCTAATTCCAGATTTATTAGTTATTAATAACAGATAAAATATTCTTAACCTTTCAGCAGTAGGTTAGTCAGGTGTGGTGCTATCCCTATATAGTGGAGAATAAACTAGGAAATTTTTAAAGTATTTTTCCACGTGTTTTTTTTTTTTTTTTTTCATTACTGTTTCAGGAAAAGATTTTGTAAACAGTTATGTCTAGTAAAGAAAAGTCTTTTTTTATTGTTAAATGATTCCTTTATTATGTGAATTTTTTTGCGGCAGTTTTTGGCGATATCCACAGAACAATTTTGCGGATATATCTGTCCTTCACCACTGCCACACGATTGCCCTTGACGGATATGTCAGTCACTGCTCAGTGGTTAATGTATACTACTTCCTCAATGTTCATGGATGTCAGTGTTTGGGAATTTGATCATTCACAATTGGAAATTTATGCACCAAAATTTTAACTTTCATGACAAGTTTCAACCTTTCAAGAAATGGGAGATTACATACTTCATACTACTGTAAACTGGAGTTGGCACCTGCATGAACTGGATGTTCAAGCAGACACAATGCTAAAAAATCACTGCATTCACTCTGTAATTATTTTAAATTAAAAAAAAAAATCATAGTTACTAAGATGATTGTACCTTTTCTGAAAACTTTAAGCTTTTTACTATATTCTATAATTTTAATTGTAATAGGTAAATAATCTTAGAGTATATTTATTGACTTTTTTAAGTTTAATTTTATTATCCTAAATTTAACAGTATAAATTTCAAAATTGGTTTTTAACTTAAACAGTACTGTTTTTGTTTTCCTTGCATAATAGCATATTTGTATGTATTACATTATTCTATGGTAAATATATATATATTGATATAATATTGATATAACTAGACATTTTGGTATATATATATACCAAAATGTCTAGTTATATCAATATTATATCATTGTTTCAAGAATTTGAATTAACATTTGAATATGTTATTTACCAGCAGGATTATTATAGCATACTTCTGAATACTATATAGAAATTTTGAATGAAGGAAGTTAATAATATTTTAGTTCCTTCATTCAAAATTTCCTAAATTATCTTATGTCAGATCAAAGTGTAGAATTTGTATTTAAAGTACATTAAATGTTATTGCACGACAAATTATAATTTAAAAAAAGCATATTTGTTTTATATGTTAGCAAAAAAATATTTATGCTTTTTTATATTAAACCTAAAGTGAAATAGATGTGTGGAATAAAAAATAAATTTTATGATATGAAATTAAATGCACTAAATGTAATTTAACATTGTTGTGCTTTCTATGGAGAATCCTTTGGAACGTTTTGATAGGTTTTTATTTATGCTGAATTTAAAATTTTCTGGAATTAGTGAAGTGAATAATTATTATTCATATTAAATGAAATATATTGGAAGTTTTGTTATCCTCTTTTTAATTATGTACTGTACTTTTCATCACTTTATCTCTGAATAATATGGTTTCTTTTTGCTTTTATGTCTGTAATCAGATCTAGTTATTTTCTGCATATTATATATATATATTTAGTAGAATATATCAAAGATTAATTTGCAATTTAGTAGACAATAGAATATTTAAAGTTTGCAAACTTCTGTTTTGAGAAAAATTGTTTACATTATATCATTAAGTTTAATTATTAGAAATTGTCATAACTTTAATGTAGCTACACAACATTTCTGCTTATCTTCTACTGAAGGGTAATCTCAGATAATCTTTTAAAAAATGTTTCATACAATTTTCTAAAATTAATGAAATAATTTGGATAAAATATTTAATATCTTGCAAATAATTTTAATACTTAAATATAATTTTTCTGATTAACATTAAAAGCATGAATGTTTAATGAAATATTATACAATTAAATAATTCCATAATGTTTACACTTTTGATATGTTAACTTGTAATTTTATTTGTTAAATTTTTTTAATCTAAAAAATACAATCGTATAAATACTTGATTTCTTCCATTACTTCACTTCCAAATTAATTTTTTTTATCATCCACTGTTTTTTAATAGTATATGTTTATGAAATGCATATGAGAATGCTGAAATTAATGGACAGAGTAGGTGTGTCCTAAGTATTGTATCATTCTTTTTGTTTTTCGCTTGATCTTATATCTGTGATGCCTACTCTCATATCCTGATTCCTGAAAGATGCTGAATTTAAATTAACGCCTTCCTGAAAGCAAATGAAATCTAAATGATTCTACACTGTGATAAAATACTTTATCACAATAAACGGTTATCTGTTATTTTGCCCTAATTACCTAGAAAATTTTGAATACTTGTGCATTGGCATTGTTAATTTGTTTACATTAGAAATGCACAAATGCTAATTGTGTGATTTAATGCATTGCTCCGATATATTTTTAGATTCGTTTTTGTTTAACATTTTTAATTCTTTTTTTACATCGACATCTGGCTTATAAAGGGAATTATCCCCAAAAAAAAAGGAAATTAAAAGCACATTCGTTTCTATATTTAACTGGAAAACACCCACTGTCTATTCTAAATAGATTATTAAGATGATGATAATTAGATTTGAATATTTTACTTTATTTAAACATTTGTTAATGACCAAATAACGATTGTTTAATTTCATTAATTAATAAATAGAATTATTTTGATGATTTTTTTTTTACCAATTGAGATCAAAACTTTGGAACATGTTAAATATTTATTTATTTGTTCAAAACACTTCTAATAATAGAAATTTCCAAGAACCTGGTAAAGACTGCAAATATTTGACTTGTATTTATCCTCCTTCGATTTTTAGAATAATATAAACCCTTATAACTAATCACTTTCTGTAATGATATTTACCAGATGTGATTTCTAAGGAGCGAATTGTGCCATCTTCCAGTTTGTTTACACGAAATAAAAGAAAACAATTATAAAATTTATTTTGAATTTTTAATCATGCTTGCTTAGTTTTTTTTTTTATGCATTTTGCCAAGGATATTTTTATTCTGTTGCATTTAACATAACTCAATAACATAATATGTTTTTAGGCAAAGCATGCAACTCCAGGTAATAGCAATTGGGGTATTAATGGAGAAACAGGTAAATTAGCAGACATGACAACTCTTGGAATATGGGAACCTTTGGCTGTGAAACTTCAGACATACAAAACTGCTATCGAGGTATGTAACTTTCTTTATTATTACTACTATATTTTTAATTTTGAATAATTGTTAATTAAACTATTTTGTTTTAAAGAATTTAACTTATTTCTAATTCATTCTTTCATTACAATTAACTTCTGCAGACTGCGGTGTTGCTACTAAGAATTGACGACATAGTGTCTGGTTCTAAGAAGTATAAAGACAAAGATGATGTTCCAGCTGCAGCAGCACCGACAGAAGAATCCATGAAGGATTAAGAATTTAAATGTTTTTTTTTTAATTATTTACCAAACTAAAACTGCTTAAGTTTTTTTTATACAAGGTTTCATTATTAAAAATTGGCTTTCCAATTTTATTTGTAAGCTGTTGCATTCCAGAAACGGTTTAATTTAACCCATCCGCATTTTCTTGTATTAACGTCTCTATAAAATGTGATTGGAATAAATTTGATTGAAGAAAATGACGTCGCTTGATTGTAGATTCTTTCGTTTTTACCCCTTCGAAATAACGCGTTTTAAAGGAACGAGTTAATGGGAAAAATATACGAGTTTGTGCAAGGAAAAGTAGATTCGTTTCAGCAGAAAAATTGTATTTCCGGGGAAGCGGCAACGACGTAACTGTAACGGTTGTAAACACGTAACATTATTTGATCAACATAAAAATGTAAGGCCGAATGCCGCGAATCCCGGATTCAGCAAAGTAGATGCTAGCGTGGAGTCTACGTCCTAGCTGCAGTCGCTATAGCAACGAGGTTAACGTAGTTCAAGGTTGGAAGCATCAAACGTTGGCGGTTCTATTCCTATGATCAATCGCGTATACGTCTAATTCCAATTTTACTCCGTAGTTTTAATAGTAAAATTCCCCGGCGCGTTGTAATTAACGTATGTCATACGATGCACTTTTTGTGTTTTTTTATATAGATTTTTCCTACGTAGGAAAGAGTACGGAGCAACGTGCAGATGTTAAAACTATCGACCAGATGTCTAGTCTGACCTAGACGACAAAGCTGTCTTTCGTAATCATTTAGGGGGCTTATGACGTTCTATGACGCAAGTCTTGGCAGACCAAGAAGCAGATGCTTATTGATTGTCTATCTGGTCTTTCTCTTTCGTTTGTTTAGACGTATAATTGTAACACGTACGGAGTTCAATAGGTTAAAATTAAACGGTCGTCACTCCTATAAAATATATTCGAAGCGCGCATCTACACAATAAACATCGATCGATCAAGATACAAACTCGTGGAGTGCAGTGATTTAAACTAAACGTTGCAGTACAAATTATAAATGTATTAACTTATATTTGCACGGTGTCAATGTCTTTCTAGAATGCATAGATACGCTGGTGTTAATTCATTATAATTGTTTAACGAGTATGTCCAAAAAAAAACCCAGTTTTAACATACAGCCTCTTAATAATGCGAATATAGAGAGCAGGACGACATAAAATAACACAATCAGAATATTATTTACATGTAAATACGACTGCATACGTAACACCGATTCTAGTTTGTATGAAATTTGTTATTAAAATTTTGATTTGCATGCTTAATCGAATTTTAATAATGGTTAACTCTCACGCAATGTTTTCTTCCGGTATGTATATAGAAACTTGTGGCCAGGTTAAGTCTAACTGCGCGGTTAATTAAATCCGTAGAAATTATCCAATTTAAGGATTAATATACACCCGAATACGCTCCTTCCGCACACCCTAGCAACAGAAATATCTGCTCCGTGACGTCACGGGACGTATTACGGATGCAGTTACCATAGCAATAGACTTCCATAATGTTGCAACCGTAAAGGAGAAAGCAATAAAGGGGAGTGTTTCCAAAGTAAGACAAAATTTGTAAAAATAAACTTTCTAAAAAAATCACACTTGTTTCTTCTTATATATTTTCTAGAAATTCGAATGGCGATGATGTATTTATCGATTTATTTTTGTTTATTTCCCATGTTTTTTTATAATCCGAAAAATCACTATAATTATTATTATTATTTTGATATTTATATTAAAAACAAAATTTTTTTAACTTGAAACTCTTGATTTTCTTATGATTTTTTAATAATTACAACAGATTTTAAATATATAAAATAAAGAAAAAAAATCATATTTTAAGATTTACAGAACGGTCAAATTCAAATCTAATGACAGTTTTTGGAAAAGATCAATTTTTTAAAAGAATTTATACTTTTAAGAAAAGATTTTTTACAGATTCATTTTCCTAGAAAAATGACATCTGAGAGAAATTGATTTTTTACTGTATTTTTTTGAAATATTTAATACTGTATAAGTTTATAATCGTGTGTTGTGGGTACGTTTATACACATGTGTATATGTCTGAAGGTGTGTATTATTTAATTAATAAATGACATAAAAATTGTAATAATGATTTCTGTAGTTAATTTGGAAATTGAAGAATAAATAAATAAACATTTACCGTTCGTATCTGCTGTCCGTACCGAAAATGTCAAAAGGTGATGGTAGCGATAAAATTTTTGTCGATCGTAGGTAACAATGTATATACATGCCTAAGTATTTCCACCTGTAAATAAACCAATTATATAATAATTATACCTTTAAAAATACGTATATAAATGTAATAAAATAAACCAGCTCCTTTTACGCTCGTGTATAATATATTTTTCTGTGTTATATATATTTTTCCTGTTTTCCTCTTCGGTCTTTCCGACCAGAAAACGTATACTATCAAATATTTCACGTATGAAATCTATTAGTGTTGAAAAGAGGGAGTTGTCAGTGCGGAAGAAGAATTCCAAAAACGAGGTCTTCTCGTGACACGCCAACTTTTACTATTTTTAGAAACAGGTCACTAGCAAACAGGCAAATATGCTCCCTCTTACGTCATCGCTGACGTCATGGCAGCTTTCTGTTATACGTACTGTACATCCGAATACGTTTCTGTTTACTCCTGAATATAAATTTATATATATTTAAAAAAAAAGTGTAACGATTGTTCTCTTTCTATTGCGTTTTGTACGCGATGACATCCGCAAAAACGTATGTTTTCGTGTTTATAATGTTAGAAACACACACACCGTTTTTAAACACGATTATACGTATGTAAAACAGAAAAACATCACGTTAATAATGTTTTTATCGTAAGTTTTTCGCTATTTTTTTTTTCCTTTTCGACTGTCGTAAGATTTCCTTTAAGATGAGTAAATCGCGCGCGATTACGTTTAGTAATTCTTCGCAAAACAGAGTAGAAAATTATCAAAATTGTAAAGCAACAATGACGTGTTTGGAAAATGACGTTTTCAGCTTTCAACTGGCTTTACCTATGACGTGAGCGAAGTCCCGGCTATGACGTGGCACGCTTGTGCACCACACAGATCGATTGAGGCGTTGTCCGGGCACACCAAACTCCAGAACCTCTGCACACCTTCCTAACAGGTCTATGGTTTAGATGTGATCATGGCTGCATCCGTAGTCGACTTACCCGTCCGAATTTACTTAACGTTACGACCCTGATTCAACTACATGTCGGTCGGTCTTTACTGCACAACCGTTGTGCTTTGCAGAGCAGTTGAGAGTCCGCTATGGATCGGGCAGTTTTAGTCGTTTTTAAATGTTTTATCAATGTGCAGAGTGTTCGTCGATGCACATTCAACGGTCAATACCATGGATGAACGTAGGAAAAGGTCAGTATGGTTACCCGTTACGTTAACTATACATGCTTCTGTGTGTTATTTAATCGCTTTGGAAAGTCGATAACGCCTATACGATTTTTAAATAATCACGTATACTGTACACATAAATGGTATGTATCGGTAGTATTTTTTTTATATCGTGGTACTAAAAATTATATATATATATATACATCTGTTTAAAACTCAGCTGGCACGTAGCACGCTACTATATATTATATTATCTACTATCTACTTTTATATAATAATAAATAGACGTCCACGTGGGATACAGGCGCCAATATGGTGGTTTTATCTATTACATGGGCGCCTTGATGTAACATGAGTCGTGATATCATTAATAGCATGACTTTTGACGTCATTTCTAATCACTTAAACGATTTTTATAGCAATAAATCTTATCGGAGGATCGTAATTATAAGTTTTAAATATGCCACCGTCACGCTTTTTAACATTATCGTCGGAAATTAATCGATTTCGAATTCGAAAATGATCGTTAACCAATCGCGTTCGATCCGTGCTAGTAGAACGTTTAAAATTTCAAAATACGTCACCGTTAATTAACCAATAAATTCGAAAATCCATGTAAATTAATGACGCGATTGGTTTATTTCGAATTATGATTATTCCGAATATCGATTCGAAATGTTTAAAAAAAAAAATGATCGATAGATCGATTTTATAAGAAGGTTGTCGATCGTTATTTTAGTAGCTCTTACAGGTAAACGAAAGTTTTATTTATTATTATTATGTTGGTTAGCTGCATCACTTAGAATGACTACTATACGTCTTCTTAAATGTCGCGAGGTCAAGATTGTCGGTAATGAGATAGAGCTATCAGAACAAACGGAAGCAGCTCCAACATCTTTACGTCGCTAGGAAAACTGTTAACCTATTTTACTCGAATTTACTATATTAATTAACATAATTCACTCGCATTAATCTACAAAATCGTCTCATTTATATAAGAATGAATTTGAAATTTCAACTAAATTTCGTTCTTTTTTAATAGCTCATCATCTATTGATGATAAGCTATTAAAAAAACATTTATCGTTGCTTGATTATCCGAGTGATGCCCACCTAACTGAGTTTATTATTTAATAATTAAACAACAAACTCTTATTTTGTTCCAATTAACTCGAACGATGATCGAGATGTGAATTCGGAACCATTTTTATTCGCATTTTATCATCTTAGAACAGATTTAAATGTGAAATTTTCTAGTAGAATCAATTTGATGGATGATGTGGTATTTTTATTATTTATTTTATTTTTTATCTTTGCTATTCTTGTTCTAAATCCTATCCAATATTCATAGCGTAGGATAATCCCGTATCGAATTTCGTTTTGGGTGAAGATGATAAGTGCTCCACTTTTTAAACAAGAGGATTCCATATTTATTGTTTCTACGCCCACACGGAATATGGCTAACAACTGTTTATATACTATACACAATAAGAATAATTGCACATCAAACAAAAACCGCTACGTTGATGTATTATTTCTTAAACAAATAATATTACGTACATTTTCTTAGCGGATAGTAGAAAACAATACTTACATTCTTTAACCCATATTTTCCAACCATTCCATAGATGAAACCCATTTTTAGAAAAGCGAGATACGTGATAAACATCCAATCTTTATCAAAGGTGTTTACCGGAAAATAATATTGTTAAAAGGTGTTGTTAGTAACCTAGAGGATTCTGATTGTACTCATTTTACCGAATTTTGACCGCCCACGCTCGTTTAAACCTTAACATTCGTCTTTTTAATTAATCTCCTACATGATTTTTCTATTAAAAATTTAAAAAAAGAAAGGAAGAAAAACACTTCCTCTTCGGTAATTTTGTTTATCACTTTTTCTTAGTTACATAAATTCTACATATTTAATTAAGTTTTTATAAAGATAACATTGTTTTTAAAAGTTTTTTTCCGTATTAATTAAATTTTACAAAAACTAAATAACTGTTGGCTTTTTAAATATTTAACCTGCTAATGTTTATCTACCAGCAAATAATATTTGAAAATTATCCGGTAAGACTCAGGATCGGGCAGGGGATGGCATTCAAAACGGCAAATTTTAAGTAAAAAAAAGAAAAACGTTTGTTTGACTCGAATCGGTTCCGCTCGACGGAGCAAAAATCACTAAAGATACACGAATTAATTGGTAAAAGAGTAGAAAAGGATGGATCTGTAAACAATTAAGAAGTAAAGCCGAGGTCAATCACCCGAGATTTGAGTGGCACCGCACGTTAGATCACCCCTAACGACGTTCTTTCATCGAGTTTCTATCGATTTTTATATGGCATATATTAAATTCCACCATATTCCAGATATTTTAAAGAGGCCGAGGAATTCCGCATTTCCATGTTATGGATGTGGAAGAAAAGTCAATAGACTGATATTCCTCAAACAACGTTTGCGGTTCTTACCACTGACAGGTGGTTTTTCTATCCAAGGCAGACAGACACGTGTGACATTTACCAAGGATTACCATCGTCTCGATGACGTGTGGATTTCTTTGCCGATATGGTGATAAAATATAATATCTCTTCGTTGTTTTTTTCCCACTCTTTTTTGATTTTTTTATGTGTTTAACACGTGTTAACATCCGGAGATCATCCATTTGACAGTTTTGTGATTTTTAGACTATTATTAAATTATCTAACTCTGAGAAAAATGCATTAATCCGATTATTTTTAAGAATGATTAGTTTTGGGTTTTCGACTAAGCTGATTTATTGTAATAATTTTAATTCGGAATATTTATTTTGCATTTTGTTTTTGTAATGTCAATAATTGTAATGTAATGTGCATTAGTCAATAATTATTCTTCGTGAATTTTTTAAAGTAGATTTATTTATTCATTTTCCATATTCTTGCATACTTTTTCATGGTTTGTCTTGTTTTTATATTTCGAATTATGATTATTCCGAATATCGATTCGAAATGTTTAAAAAAAAAAATGATCGATAGATCGATTTTATAAGAAGGTTGTCGATCGTTATTTTAGTAGCTCTTACAGGTAAACGAAAGTTTTATTTATTATTATTATGTTGGTNATATTATATTATAGTTCAAATATTAATAACAATTTATTTTTGAAAGAATATAGAATTCATATGAAGTTATAAATTGTAAGATTATCATCATTTTTTGCTAAATTTATTCTTTAAATTCTTCTTATTTAAATTACAACTTTCGATTCTAGATTTTACAAGCAAAAAATTAACAGAAGACACAAAACAAAATATTATTTAGACACTCAAAACTTCCAATAATCCTTCATTTTAAAATAATTTCAAATTTGCAAGGAGAATTTATCAGTTTTATTTTAATTTTTAGTCATTTATATTTACTGTTTACATTAATTTTAGGACCAGTCGTTTCGTTTACAAGATCCTTAACTATTCATTCCACTTAGCTATGTAAATTTTTCCCCCCTTTTTTTCCACTTAACTTCCGCATATCTGTCATATTTTATCTTTGTTTAGGGGGGAAATCTACTTCATTTACATGCGGGTTATATAAGCAATGCCAATAATTAAATGTACGCAGAGCGTGTGAAAAAAATATAGGCCTATATGTTCAGTGCGCTAGCGCTCTAATTTGCATATATTACGTATAGACACTAAACACGGCCAGCGATATTGTTTCTTCCACGTTTTTCAACTAGAAAAAACTAAAAAGGAATTTAAAAAAAAAAGGCGAAAATAATGTTTTTCGCATTACAGAAACGGTCGGCATCGGCTCGCAATTTATGCAAATTAGGAAGAGAGAAAGCGAGAGAGACAGAGAGATCCGAAAATACGAAATACCAGCGTATTTCATTTTGGTTTCGTTGCGGAATATATTTTGTTTCGTTTATGGTAGCTTATTTCGTAGAAAATATTCCATGAGATGTCGAGGTATGTGCATTATTCGTACTTTTTAACTTAAGAAAATTGTCAATTTGACGCCATTTCGGGTCTCCTACGCATTGATTAGGTTGCGTAATTCGAATTGCGTATTAAAAAGCTCTGTTAATTCCAATGGAGGATTATTATTCTGTGATTTTTTTTTTTATATCGAAGCGTTAATGAGTTACAAAAAGATTCCCTCAAGTCACGCGAAGTTAATGATAATTAACGAGCGATCATGCAGAAAATATCGGGCGTTCGTTGTAATTTCTAGTTTTATATCGCATTTAAAACAATAGAGCCGCTAAATCGGTTATTTGTTAAAAGAAAAATTATTAATTTAATGCATTTTTTTGAATAAATTATAAATTTGTTCCTGGATTTTACTGTATAAAGGTTTTGAATTATCTCGCCTTCATAACCTTAAACTGTGTCGGCACTTCCACGGTTTTAATTCCATTTAGATGTATTGCGGAAATAGCTAATTACAATTAATTATTAACTAATTATTGATGTTAATGAGTTTCGGTAATATTTTGCATTACAGTTTTTGTTTTTTAATAATGATGATTTTTTAATTTGAAAATATTGTGACGTCAAATGTTTGAATCTCTCGCTAGAGCGGCGGCGCCTTTGATGATGGGTTACGCTTTCGAATTACAAAGATTCATACAAGTTTTTTTTTAAAAAAAAAAGTAGTCCGAATTGTTCTAAAAATATTTGATCATCATTTATCAGAAGCCAGATATAAATAAGGCCATTGTTTACCATTTGTCAGAAGCCAGATATAAATAAGATCATTATCTGACATCACAAGATGGCGTCACGGTTGCCATGGATATTTGACCATATTTATTCCCCCTTAATGCCCGAGGATACCCTCGAGTTTGGCGATAAAAGTCAAAAATTAATCTATTTTATTATAATTCAATTTAGTGTATTTAATCGTATAAATCGAATCGACCGAGTTAATAATATATAAAAATTTTCCCCAACATTTAGTAATATTTTGTGTAAATTCAGTCGCTACATTTTAAATTATTGAGGTCATTAATTACGCCGCTTCAGACCATTACAAAATTACATATATATAAATTTTTCATTTTCGTCGTGACATAATTCATATCAATACTTATCTTATTGTTTTTATTTTCCTTTATGACGATTATAACATAATATAGGTTACTTGTGCGTAGATAAAATATAGCGCATAAATATAATCGGGTTAAACGATAAACTAAATACAAGAAAATTTTCTTCCAGACAAATGGCGGATAAGTTTTTTTATAAAAACTTATCCGCCATTTGCCTGGAAGAAATTTTTCATGCATATATATATATATGATTTAATNCAGTTTTTTTTATTTTCATAATGGAAAGCTGATTTTATTTCCATGCAAATTCAATAACCGAAAACAGAATTATCTTTCTAAAATTGGATTTTTATAAGTTTACATGAAAGAGAAATTTTTATTTATTTATTTAGTAAATTGACTTTCAATTTTCTTTAAAAATATTTCTCTCGCCGGCTTAATTATTGTCGACAATTTTTTAACATTTTAAAAACTTCCGCGAACCGATCGAGACGCCCTTCAACGGGTTTTTTTTTGTTCTGCTAATTTATTTAATTTATTTTTCTTTTACAATAAATAAATTAAATATATGCTTCATTAACGAGGTCTAAATTTATTTATTTATACATATAAAAATAATATATAAGCACGAAACTCGAAAGTGTTAATAATTTCGATTAGATTCAAAAGATGAATCTGGGCGTATAAATATTTCGCTATACAAGATGGAGATATTTGAATAAATTTATCGAGATAAAGCGTGGGAAGTTAGAATAAAAGAAACCGAATATCCCGTTGATAAATTCAAACATTTAGAACACGCATACAAATGCAATAAATAGGCCTGTGTATGAGTAACACTCGAACAGATGTAGCAATGCACGACTACCGCATGGCATAAAAAAAACAATTTTACAAGTAACAGTAAAAAAAAAAAAAAGAAAAATCGAACTCGGAATCGTTATTTAGAATTCAAAGTAGTCGATAATAGTTAAATTTTAGTCAACGGGTCCAGATGTTTGTTAGAAAAGCAGCTGAAAACCCGGGTCCAGGTGTGCGAGAATAGAGAACAAGTTAAGCGATTGTCGATCTCCCCTCAAAATGAGAAAAGGCGAAGAAGGGGCTCGTTATAAAGAAGAGTAATATTATGATCGGTGAACGCATCAAAATGTTTAATAGCTGCAAAAAAAAGGAGTGATGTTCGGCACCGTATCAATAGCGAAACGCGACATCTCGATAAACAAAAACATCCTTCTATTGGAATCTCTGGAAAAGGGTGGAGAGTACTCCAAATGCTTATTGCCATTCTCGTTTTGTCCAGGGTACATATCGAGTTTCGTTAACAGAGGTAACATCTGTCGACTTAACACGTGAATCGAGTCTGATTTTTCGAAGAGAAGCGCATCTTCCTCCTCCTCCTCGCCTACCTGTACAGTTTACACATCATAACATATTCCTCCGCATTTCTATAGAATAAATATGATTTAGAATCAAATCGTGTTTTTCTAGCAAACATATAAGAGTAATTCAATCAAAAGTTTCGTTTAAAAAGCAAACTCGAGAGAATATTTCGGTTCTTTTGTGTCTGTATTCTTCTATATCTGCTCGGTTACTACATTATCTTTATTTTTTTTTAGATTCGTTTGATTTAACTCGAACAAAAATGCACTTATAGACTTAATCGTGTAGTATTAAATCTTTAAAAAAAAAAGGATGATTCGCAGGACCCATCCGTGTATAATTTCCTCCTCTCGAGGAGGAATGGCCGTTAGGTAAAACGTATCGGAACTCGTACGCGATGAAGCGACAGATCGGAACAGGTGGTTGGCGATCACGTGACCGTCTCCGCGGGTCAAAGGTCTCCGGCCCAACGGGCCATGTGCGCAGACGGTGCGTGCCAAGGCCAGGACCACTTGTCGCCCGGAGCTAGTCCGTTAACTAAAGTAGCAGATGGTTTAATTGGCCGGTCGATGCTCGGCGTCTCCGATTGTCCTCTTTTTATACACCTGCTAGATCACGTGACGGGCAACGGATTTTTTAAACGAAGAACGGACTGTGGTAACGAGCCTGTCATCGATCGTCGTCTCCTTTTTTTTGCCGGTTTACGGCGCATTTGCAATTCTCTAGATTCGAATAAATAGGAACGAATAGCTGATTTCAATTAATTATTTGTTCCGTACGCATTCTATATAATTCCGAGCCGCAATGCAAAACGTGGCACGCCTACGCAAGGTACTGTACAGTACATGTACTGTACGTGCGTGCCGGGTTGTAGATTTTTCTTCTTGTTTTCTTAATTTTAAAATTAAAAATTCTATATAACTTATACGTAATTCGTTGCCTAGGGCATTATAAAAGCGTAAGAATTGTTTATCGTGTCCTTTGTTTACATTCATAATTTTAAAAATTATTTTTCTCTATGATTCTTATGTTCGAAATTATTTTATTTATATGATGCTTAGTTATTTTGCTGTATACGAAAAAAATTTATATACATATATACAATTTGATTGAGGAATAAGGCTACGTTGACAGGCTCGTCTTACGTTACGTCAGGCCAAAGAAGGCATTATTTGTAACCCCTTAAATTACGCTTTCTTTAACTGGCCAGATGTGACGTGACGTAACGTAAGAAGAGCCTGTCTGAACGCAGCGTAATATTCGCACTAGAAGGAATTGTTTTAATAATAATTAAAATGAATTTTGCAAAATTATTATGTCAATAGAAATAATTATTCACGGTAACCTTATGTATGTTTCATAAAGTTTGTGGTTTATTATCATAGAAATGTTTAGCATTCGAGTTTTCCCCTTATGTATTAGTATTGAAAAGGCTAATAATATACAAAAAATATCCCATATGCCACATTTTGCACTCGTGTATACAATTCCTAAAGTATAAAATTACTCTACTTTCGGGTTTTGCGCAAAAAAGGAAAAATATTGTATGTCTTTTGTTTCTTGCATCAGATACGTCTTTAGTTCGACGCTATACATTATCAATGACAAACTCTACTGATAACTTTTTCGCTTCCAAAAATTTGAAAAAAAAATTCATTTAGTTGAGTAATTTCTGTAGTAAAAATCAACCGTTACGTTACGTAATGAGTAAAACTGCGGTGTTTATCCAAGTGCTTCTCTCTCTCTCCTGAAATTTGTCCTTGACTTTTTTTCTTTCACCATCCATCGACGTCCTCGATTATTGCGATGCTTCAAAGAAGAAAAAACTTCTTTTATCTCGAGAAACTTTTGTTTCTTTCGGTAGTGTTTGGGGCGGATGCCCGCTTGACCCCAATGTGCCACCTTCGGCAGCAGCAGAAAACAAATTTGTAGACGTTAATTAATTCCTATCCGCAAACATGTCGGAGTTATTGTTAATGACGATCGCTGCTATGAGGATGATGATGATAACTTTTATATATTATCACTTATTATTATTATTGTTGAGGAGGTTTTTTAGTAAGAGGACGAGGTAACATCTGCTAAATTTTTAGCGAAAGAGGACAGACGGCCTGCGTGTTCCTCCCCCAAAATAGAGGAATGGGGAGGTCACGTGACCGGCGTGCACGCGCCACTACTTACTACAGATTAGAAAATCGCTTCCCCGTCCATACGACCACCTGTCCCTTAGTTTGAACGTAAACTAGCCTATTGTCAATGGTTTTTTTATTTTTTTTTATAGTGGTTTCCCCTAACCTGCCACCTTTCTAGTCAGGTAGCTTTGTTTTGTCTGGTTGTAAATTTCGCACATCCTCCAACATTAATATCGAACGTCTATTGTTTACGCACCTCCACGCTTTTTTTTAAACCGTTTTGACAATTATTTCGGTCGAATGCGACTTAAGTGGAATTTTATTCAAACAAAATCATGATTAAGTAGGATCTCTTCTGTTTATTCCGTTTCAATTAGGTTTAGATGATGTGTAGTGTGTCTGACAGGCAATATCTCGTTCCTTTCTGTTTCCTAGCAACACACACAACTTCCAGAGATTGTTTCCATAAACATTCGCATTTTCTAAGAAAGATTTGTATAATTAAGAAATGCTTTACTTAGAAGACACATATAAAATGAAAATAAATAAAAATTCACATTTAATGTAAAATTTGAATATTTCATGCAAATAATAACTCTTTTTTGGGATTACTCAATTTACAACTTTCCAAAAAAGTTTAGATTTTCATGGTTAAAATTCATCTTTTTGGAAAACGTATTTAGAATTATTTTCTAGCCACAGCCTTGAAATTTGAAATACTTTAGCAGCAACACGCTTTCTATGGCGCAACATCTTCAATTGTGATCATAACAGTAGCGTTATCCAAAAGCTCCAATAGTGATCATATTATATAATATTTCTACTATTAAAAATTTATAAACATTTAATAGGATTAATTTGATTTTAGTGTGAATTCTTCGACCTAAAAGCGAAGTAAAAAGTAGAGAACAATGAAAACATGCACAAATGCACTACAAGATGTATAAACACAATACAAGAACTACAATACCGACAATAAGTGTAATGCCATACGAAGAAATTGCCATTTGTTAATTGAATAAACTGTCATAGTTTTTAGAAATTTGACAATTTCCCGCAAAGACTAACAACAAAAGTCGGATCCATATTCAAAGAATAAATCTATATCATTAACTTATATCCATTCATAATTTTAACGAGTCTCGTCATTGTGCAAGTAGCGCACAATGTACAGCGTGTACTAAGCGCTTCCGATGACAATTGATAAGTACGGCGAAAATTCACAATATGCATCAAGTGTTAACCTAAATCTTCGATAACTATATTCAATTATAGGAGAAGATGCGTTGACAATAACATACGTCACGTACACAATAAGAACACCTGGACTGTAGCACAGGTGGCTTGGAAATTTCAGATTTGTGCCTACACTTTGGAATCACATTTCTGATAATTCTCTATTGCCCTTTAAATCAAACTAAAGATATTTTTTCCCTTTTTTCCTTTGCTAAATTTAGTATACGTCGATGCAGTTTCCAGTCGCGCTGTGTTATATCCGACCGTATTCTATTATATTGTTACGGATTCTTCTGCTTGCGAATTTTATATTTTAACTAACAAAACAATGGAAAATATGATTTATAATGGAAAAGACTTGTGGACAAGAGTCTGGCGCGCATTTCGTAAGGGTTTTGCGGGCAACAACAGTGTCGAATTTACGTATTCTACCGTAAAGAGTCAAAGCAGAAACAGCTGGCTGATTGAGGAGAGAGCCTAGCAGATGGACGAATGCAGCAGGACCGTTTGGTTGCGTGTTTATCAAGGTCGCATCCACGTGACTAGCGACAAGCCATCCACACGACCAACAGGCAGATGTATACATTCCGAACAGAGAGAATTAAACAAATTATAATTTAATTTGAAAAAAAAAAATAATAAAATTCTACACAAATTTAAATAAAGTAGCGATAACTAAAACAAACACCAAGATTTTCGAGCTGCAAAACGATTTTTTTACAATGCTTAAAAGAGATGCGTGTATTTAAGATATTCGATGTTAAATCTACAGGCGAAATGGTCCAGTTATTAAATTATTGACATCATTTGTTGCTCGTCTCCCGCATGGACGAGTCGGGAAAAGTTTTACACCCCCCCTCCCTAGCGATGTAGATTGGTATACATAAGCATCTGCTTGGGTGGTGAGGAGCATCGGCTCTCTCATTCGTCGCCCGCCTTCTTTAAAGAGCGACGTCTGCTCCAAGAAAAGCCACTGTGTCTGTGTCTTGTGTCCGTTTTTCTTACGTCTCCTCCGGACACAATGGTAATATTGATGTGTTATACTAACACTTACCGAATGGCTTCGGTACATCAGCGCAAAGAACACTGCAGGTAATCTTCTTTTTGCTTTTTTTATTTTTATTTTTTCCCAGAATTCTTAGGTTATTGGATTCTTTATTTTTAGCTCCAGTTGATTTTTGGTCTTAATCGATATCCCTTTGCTAGTTTAAAAATAGCAACAAAATCCGTTCGATAGATAAATGTCTTGCTCGTTTATGGAGTTTCTTCCAAGGAAAAATTTTATAATTACTTTCTTGTTTTTTTGTTTTATTCCTTAACGGGGAAATTTTAAAAATTTATTTTAAACTTTGAATATTTTTTTACATTATTTTATTTATATTTCAGATGATTTCGAAATGTATTACGCAATTTTACGTTTTGTTTACATTAGATAAGAAAAAAATTGTTTTCATATTCTTTCCTTCCTTAAACTGTATATTTTTTACGCTAGAGGTATTTAAACTTCGTTCGCAAACTCGTACTAGAACCGCTCGAGCCTCACCGGGATGACGTAAAAAAAAAAAATAGAACCGGGAAAAACTGAACAATTACGAGTCGCACGTGTAGTCGCGTGCCATCTGGCGCGTGCTGGACCGGGAGAGGCGCATGCGTAAAATAGCAGCAGGTGTGGCGTAGATCCAGGTGGAATAGTGCATAATATCATTTTTGGCTTTTGCAGGGTTCTCCTCTCTATTCTATTCTCCCCTCGTTCTCTATAAACAGCTGTTCTCTCTCAAAAACCCACAACCGGGGGATAAAAACGATACAAATATATATCTACACACACAAAAAAATAAATAAATAAAATCGATATTTTGGCATTAATGATTTTCTAAACGGCATAATATAAAGTCGAGCAGAGAATTTATTTCCATTTTTAACAGAAAGAAGAGATGCTAGTGTTCGGTTACTTATCATAGTTCAGAGTAAGAAAAATAATCACTAGAAACACGATCGGGTGGCGAGAAAATATATCTAATTACCGAATTTCTGCATTAATTTTCAAAAATGCAAACAGACAGTGTGGCTTTTTATAATTTTAAAACATTTTTCGTGACAGGTTAACTCGCAGTTTATACGCACCTCGGCGCTGCAACACTTGTCACAAAATGGTCTACTTTACAGCCGTCAGATGCAAACAATGCGGGTGAGTGTGTTTTTTTCTTCTTCTGTTTTTGTGTTTCCGTTGAGGTTAATGCCGCTTCATCTCTAACTATTGTTTTCGATTTTTAAAACGTTCTGTAATCTAATCTATTTGCAGCAATATCAGTCACGAGACTTGCGCCAACAGTCCGAATCACTGGTGTAATGTTAACAATCCCAGCACGAGAAGGAACA
This sequence comes from Centruroides sculpturatus, assembly GCF_000671375.1. Lineage (NCBI taxonomy): Eukaryota > Metazoa > Arthropoda > Arachnida > Scorpiones > Buthidae > Centruroides > Centruroides sculpturatus. The sequence goes on from NW_019385602.1 coordinate 152,069, forward strand.
GTCATCAAACATCGAGCGGTGAGCAATCTTTGTTTGTTTGTTTATTCACGAGACTTTTTGAGTCACGCTCGTGTGTTTCATTCGCGTGACGAGTTTATTCTGCAGTTTATATGCTGGAAATTGATAAGTTTAGGCCATGGTTGTGTCGTTAACAATGACAGAAGATCATAAACCTGTAATGCTAAAAATAATCTAGTTGGAAACGTCACGTCCGAAAATAGTCTGTCATGACGCTGTTAACTGTTAGGAAATCATTTGATACTCTATAAATCAATACGTTCCGAGTCATATTAAAATAAGAAGAATATAATTGCGTTGTAAATCTTACTCGGTGCATTTTTTTACCTGTTTATTTTATCGATCCTTTGGGTGAAAATATAGGAATTTTTGTAATGTTTTTATTGTTATTGCAGGTGATAGCAGCTGGAGTCAGTTCAGCACGGATACGTTGGAGCTGGATAGAGAAAAGATGCCCGAAGATTGCAGCAAAAAATCTGGAACGGGAGCAAGCAGCAGCGCGGCAACGGCGTTATCTGGTTTGTTGAAAGTAGTGCATTGGTTATCTCAACGAAAACGAAGTAGAGAAATGAGCAAAGCTAACGCTGCCGATAAACATGTCAAGGGCCGATTCGGTTTAAATCAGGAGAAGATCGACGATAAAATGGCAAAGAAGAGATTGAAGACGCTGTTGAAAAACGTTCAACGCTTTCAACCGCCGAATCAGTGTTCTTGCAATTGGCCTCACGTGGGACCCGTGTGTTTGGTTCACACAGATAGTTATCAGAATTTCTTTGCCTCACCCAGCGGTTCTTTATCGTCGAGCGGCTGCGTTTCTACCGCTTCTTCCGCTGCACAAACACCGTCAGACACAGAGGGGGATTTTGGACGTCTGACCTCCTCCGTTTGTCGGACTCAGGAAAGGCTCTCTCAGCTTCCGGAAGTCGGTTATCGTGCCGTTCCCTCTGTATCTTCTCCACCTTCGAACGTTGCCACTACCCACTTTAGAAAAGGAAGTGGGATGAAGAGTCGTGCCCAAAATCTCAGCGTGCACGGTAGGTTCGGACGGCAATGGATGACAAAAGCTAGAACGTTAAGCCTGGAAACCAAAGGTTCGCCTATAGAACGACTCTGTGCCACCTGGCCTCCCGCGGGGAAGACAGTTAGCACCGTTGGTGAGTAAACTCTCACGCTCTATTCGTTTACAATGCATTTATTGACGCTTCTAACGTGCATTATGTTTAATTATAATGATAGAAGATTTTCTAGACGATACGGAATCTGGGATTGGAGATTGTGACGTCTCGGAAATATCTGCCAAGTAAGAGCGATTTTTCAAATATTATAACCGTTGCCAAATCGATTAAGTAACATGAAACGTAATTTTAGATCTCAATGCGCTGATGTAAGAGACACGTTGGGAGAATGGTGCATTCCTTTCGGTGATCTGGACATCATCGAGAAGTTAAAGCAAGATCATAATGGAGACATATACAGGTAAGCCTGATGATGCTTTTTTTATTCTCGTAATTCTCTTATAGGGAAGTCGAAATGAGTTCGAATTATTAAATTTTAGGGGTAGATGGCACGGAGAAGTGCTTATTTATACTTTTAAACAAGAAACGGAGGAAGAAGTCGGGCAGTTTCTCGAAGAAGTAGCACAATTAAGTATGATACGTCACGAGAACGTGGTTTTGTTTATGGGGGCTTGCATTGATCCTCCTCAACTGGCTATAATCACTAGGTAGGTGCACATTGTTCTAAAAACATCTTTCTAAGCCGTTTTACTAGATAATCAACATGTATCATTTATATTGCAGTATGAGAAAAGGGCCTTCTCTGTACGAACAACTTCATTTGCAGAGATACAGGTTACCATTCTACAGTAAAGTCAGTATTGCCAGACAAATTGCTCAGGGAATGGGTTATTTGCACGCTAAAGGAATAGTGCACAAGAAACTTAACTCCAAAAATATCATTTTAGAAGGTAGAGTGAAACTTTGCATTATGGACCAGGCTATGACTTCTCAGGAGAACGACAGGTAAATTTCTATAAAACTGTTTATAATCTCCAAGTTAATAGTTATTAACATGTGTACATTTTTCTTTTTGTAGACCGGGATACGGAAGTATATCCAGGGGTCATCTGACTTACATAAGTCCTGAATTGATGAGGACACTTCGGGTCGATCCTCCTCACGTTTATCCCGAAGCTGCTTTTACTCGCGAATCTGATATTTATGCATTTGGATCCGTGTTATACGAACTATTATCAGAGAAATTCGCATTTTCCAGTTTTCCTTCTCATACAGTCATCTGGTTAATAGCAAACGGCAGAACTCAAATGGTGGACGACTTAAAATGTACAAATGTATTGAGAGTAAGTTAGCCTACATTTCAAAAAAATATATTTATGATGAAATGTTTATTAATAAACATTTTCATATTTAGGCACTATTGATAGAGTGCTGGTGTGCTACCCCTCAACGTAGACCACCATTTTCTTATATAGCAAGACAGTTACAAGAAAACGTAAGTCGAATATCTATTTTTAAACATTCTTATAAAAGAGCGAGTTATTAATTTGCTATTTTTCTGTCAGGTTTCGCTTCATAAACGACACAGTTCTTCAGAACCCGAAAGAATTCATCATACTGGTCGTGGTATAAGTGTTTAAGAAGGCAGCAATAAAACTGTATCCACGAATAAGAGAAATCAAATGTGGTGTGCCTAAAGAGAGATTTGATTTTGCATTCAAAAAAACAAGAACTTTCCCATTTCTTTCTTATTTGGATCAATCGCCTCTCGTATGTAGATACTTCAAGGGCACCATTTCAAATCATCGAGCTTCATTCATCTTTTGGAATGATTGTGGACAACTTTTTAGTAAAGGATGCATTCTTACATAGAAAACATCGAATTACGAGCGAGGATCGGCATAGATTTTTTGACTCTCCGAGTTTAGTTAGCCATTTTTTGGCATTTAGAGACAAAACTAACGCGAGTTTTAGCGATTCACTTGGAGCATATGAAGAAAGACACGGTGCAATGGTGCCCTTTGAAGATTGAGTATCAGCTGTTTCAGGCTGTCTTTTTGCCTTGATCGTTGTTAAAAAACATATAAAAAAAAAANAAAAAAAAAAAAAAAAAAAAAAAAAAAAAAAAAAAAAAAAAAAAAAAAAAAAAAAAAAAAAAAAAAAAAAAAAAAAAAAAAAAAAAAAAAAAAAAAAAAAAAAAAAAAAAAAAAAAAAAAAAAAAAAAAAAAAAAAAAAAAAAAAAAAAAAAAAAAAAAAAAAAAAAAAAAAAAAAAAAAAAAAAAAAAAAAAAAAAAAAAAAAAAAAAAAAAAAAAAAAAAAAAAAAAAAAAAAAAAAAAAAAAAAAAAAAAAAAAAAAAAAAAAAAAAAAAAAAAAAAAAAAAAAAAAAAAAAAAAAAAAAAAAAAAAAAAAAAAAAAAAAAAAAAAAAAAAAAAAAAAAAAAAAAAAAAAAAAAAAAAAAAAAAAAAAAAAAAAAAAAAAAAAAAAAAAAAAAAAAAAAAAAAAAAAAAAAAAAAAAAAAAAAAAAAAAAAAAAAAAAAAAAAAAAAAAAAAAAAAAAAAAAAAAAAAAAAAAAAAAAAAAAAAAAAAAAAAAAAAAAAAAAAAAAAAAAAAAAAAAAAAAAAAAAAAAAAAAAAAAAAAAAAAAAAAAAAAAAAAAAAAAAAAAAAAAAAAAAAAAAAAAAAAAAAAAAAAAAAAAAAAAAAAAAAAAAAAAAAAAAAAAAAAAAAAAAAAAAAAAAAAAAAAAAAAAAAAAAAAAAAAAAAAAAAAAAAAAAAAAAAAAAAAAAAAAAAAAAAAAAAAAAAAAAAAAAAAAAAAAAAAAAAAAAAAAAAAAAAAAAAAAAAAAAAAAAAAAAAAAAAAAAAAAAAAAAAAAAAAAAAAAAAAAAAAAAAAAAAAAAAAAAAAAAAAAAAAAAAAAAAAAAAAAAAAAAAAAAAAAAAAAAAAAAAAAAAAAAAAAAAAAAAAAAAAAAAAAAAAAAAAAAAAAAAAAAAAAAAAAAAAAAAAAAAAAAAAAAAAAAAAAAAAAAAAAAAAAAAAAAAAAAAAAAAAAAAAAAAAAAAAAAAAAAAAAAAAAAAAAAAAAAAAAAAAAAAAAAAAAAAAAAAAAAAAAAAAAAAAAAAAAAAAAAAAAAAAAAAAAAAAAAAAAAAAAAAAAAAAAAAAAAAAAAAAAAAAAAAAAAAAAAAAAAAAAAAAAAAAAAAAAAAAAAAAAAAAAAAAAAAAAAAAAAAAAAAAAAAAAAAAAAAAAAAAAAAAAAAAAAAAAAAAAAAAAAAAAAAAAAAAAAAAAAAAAAAAAAAAAAAAAAAAAAAAAAAAAAAAAAAAAAAAAAAAAAAAAAAAAAAAAAAAAAAAAAAAAAAAAAAAAAAAAAAAAAAAAAAAAAAAAAAAAAAAAAAAAAAAAAAAAAAAAAAAAAAAAAAAAAAAAAAAAAAAAAAAAAAAAAAAAAAAAAAAAAAAAAAAAAAAAAAAAAAAAAAAAAAAAAAAAAAAAAAAAAAAAAAAAAAAAAAAAAAAAAAAAAAAAAAAAAAAAAAAAAAAAAAAAAAAAAAAAAAAAAAAAAAAAAAAAAAAAAAAAAAAAAAAAAAAAAAAAAAAAAAAAAAAAAAAAAAAAAAAAAAAAAAAAAAAAAAAAAAAAAAAAAAAAAAAAAAAAAAAAAAAAAAAAAAAAAAAAAAAAAAAAAAAAAAAAAAAAAAAAAAAAAAAAAAAAAAAAAAAAAAAAAAAAAAAAAAAAAAAAAAAAAAAAAAAAAAAAAAAAAAAAAAAAAAAAAAAAAAAAAAAAAAAAAAAAAAAAAAAAAAAAAAAAAAAAAAAAAAAAAAAAAAAAAAAAAAAAAAAAAAAAAAAAAAAAAAAAAAAAAAAAAAAAAAAAAAAAAAAAAAAAAAAAAAAAAAAAAAAAAAAAAAAAAAAAAAAAAAAAAAAAAAAAAAAAAAAAAAAAAAAAAAAAAAAAAAAAAAAAAAAAAAAAAAAAAAAAAAAAAAAAAAAAAAAAAAAAAAAAAAAAAAAAAAAAAAAAAAAAAAAAAAAAAAAAAAAAAAAAAAAAAAAAAAAAAAAAAAAAAAAAAAAAAAAAAAAAAAAAAAAAAAAAAAAAAAAAAAAAAAAAAAAAAAAAAAAAAAAAAAAAAAAAAAAAAAAAAAAAAAAAAAAAAAAAAAAAAAAAAAAAAAAAAAAAAAAAAAAAAAAAAAAAAAAAAAAAAAAAAAAAAAAAAAAAAAAAAAAAAAAAAAAAAAAAAAAAAAAAAAAAAAAAAAAAAAAAAAAAAAAAAAAAAAAAAAAAAAAAAAAAAAAAAAAAAAAAAAAAAAAAAAAAAAAAAAAAAAAAAAAAAAAAAAAAAAAAAAAAAAAAAAAAAAAAAAAAAAAAAAAAAAAAAAAAAAAAAAAAAAAAAAAAAAAAAAAAAAAAAAAAAAAAAAAAAAAAAAAAAAAAAAAAAAAAAAAAAAAAAAAAAAAAAAAAAAAAAAAAAAAAAAAAAAAAAAAAAAAAAAAAAAAAAAAAAAAAAAAAAAAAAAAAAAAAAAAAAAAAAAAAAAAAAAAAAAAAAAAAAAAAAAAAAAAAAAAAAAAAAAAAAAAAAAAAAAAAAAAAAAAAAAAAAAAAAAAAAAAAAAAAAAAAAAAAAAAAAAAAAAAAAAAAAAAAAAAAAAAAAAAAAAAAAAAAAAAAAAAAAAAAAAAAAAAAAAAAAAAAAAAAAAAAAAAAAAAAAAAAAAAAAAAAAAAAAAAAAAAAAAAAAAAAAAAAAAAAAAAAAAAAAAAAAAAAAAAAAAAAAAAAAAAAAAAAAAAAAAAAAAAAAAAAAAAAAAAAAAAAAAAAAAAAAAAAAAAAAAAAAAAAAAAAAAAAAAAAAAAAAAAAAAAAAAAAAAAAAAAAAAAAAAAAAAAAAAAAAAAAAAAAAAAAAAAAAAAAAAAAAAAAAAAAAAAAAAAAAAAAAAAAAAAAAAAAAAAAAAAAAAAAAAAAAAAAAAAAAAAAAAAAAAAAAAAAAAAAAAAAAAAAAAAAAAAAAAAAAAAAAAAAAAAAAAAAAAAAAAAAAAAAAAAAAAAAAAAAAAAAAAAAAAAAAAAAAAAAAAAAAAAAAAAAAAAAAAAAAAAAAAAAAAAAAAAAAAAAAAAAAAAAAAAAAAAAAAAAAAAAAAAAAAAAAAAAAAAAAAAAAAAAAAAAAAAAAAAAAAAAAAAAAAAAAAAAAAAAAAAAAAAAAAAAAAAAAAAAAAAAAAAAAAAAAAAAAAAAAAAAAAAAAAAAAAAAAAAAAAAAAAAAAAAAAAAAAAAAAAAAAAAAAAAAAAAAAAAAAAAAAAAAAAAAAAAAAAAAAAAAAAAAAAAAAAAAAAAAAAAAAAAAAAAAAAAAAAAAAAAAAAAAAAAAAAAAAAAAAAAAAAAAAAAAAAAAAAAAAAAAAAAAAAAAAAAAAAAAAAAAAAAAAAAAAAAAAAAAAAAAAAAAAAAAAAAAAAAAAAAAAAAAAAAAAAAAAAAAAAAAAAAAAAAAAAAAAAAAAAAAAAAAAAAAAAAAAAAAAAAAAAAAAAAAAAAAAAAAAAAAAAAAAAAAAAAAAAAAAAAAAAAAAAAAAAAAAAAAAAAAAAAAAAAAAAAAAAAAAAAAAAAAAAAAAAAAAAAAAAAAAAAAAAAAAAAAAAAAAAAAAAAAAAAAAAAAAAAAAAAAAAAAAAAAAAAAAAAAAAAAAAAAAAAAAAAAAAAAAAAAAAAAAAAAAAAAAAAAAAAAAAAAAAAAAAAAAAAAAAAAAAAAAAAAAAAAAAAAAAAAAAAAAAAAAAAAAAAAAAAAAAAAAAAAAAAAAAAAAAAAAAAAAAAAAAAAAAAAAAAAAAAAAAAAAAAAAAAAAAAAAAAAAAAAAAAAAAAAAAAAAAAAAAAAAAAAAAAAAAAAAAAAAAAAAAAAAAAAAAAAAAAAAAAAAAAAAAAAAAAAAAAAAAAAAAAAAAAAAAAAAAAAAAAAAAAAAAAAAAAAAAAAAAAAAAAAAAAAAAAAAAAAAAAAAAAAAAAAAAAAAAAAAAAAAAAAAAAAAAAAAAAAAAAAAAAAAAAAAAAAAAAAAAAAAAAAAAAAAAAAAAAAAAAAAAAAAAAAAAAAAAAAAAAAAAAAAAAAAAAAAAAAAAAAAAAAAAAAAAAAAAAAAAAAAAAAAAAAAAAAAAAAAAAAAAAAAAAAAAAAAAAAAAAAAAAAAAAAAAAAAAAAAAAAAAAAAAAAAAAAAAAAAAAAAAAAAAAAAAAAAAAAAAAAAAAAAAAAAAAAAAAAAAAAAAAAAAAAAAAAAAAAAAAAAAAAAAAAAAAAAAAAAAAAAAAAAAAAAAAAAAAAAAAAAAAAAAAAAAAAAAAAAAAAAAAAAAAAAAAAAAAAAAAAAAAAAAAAAAAAAAAAAAAAAAAAAAAAAAAAAAAAAAAAAAAAAAAAAAAAAAAAAAAAAAAAAAAAAAAAAAAAAAAAAAAAAAAAAAAAAAAAAAAAAAAAAAAAAAAAAAAAAAAAAAAAAAAAAAAAAAAAAAAAAAAAAAAAAAAAAAAAAAAAAAAAAAAAAAAAAAAAAAAAAAAAAAAAAAAAAAAAAAAAAAAAAAAAAAAAAAAAAAAAAAAAAAAAAAAAAAAAAAAAAAAAAAAAAAAAAAAAAAAAAAAAAAAAAAAAAAAAAAAAAAAAAAAAAAAAAAAAAAAAAAAAAAAAAAAAAAAAAAAAAAAAAAAAAAAAAAAAAAAAAAAAAAAAAAAAAAAAAAAAAAAAAAAAAAAAAAAAAAAAAAAAAAAAAAAAAAAAAAAAAAAAAAAAAAAAAAAAAAAAAAAAAAAAAAAAAAAAAAAAAAAAAAAAAAAAAAAAAAAAAAAAAAAAAAAAAAAAAAAAAAAAAAAAAAAAAAAAAAAAAAAAAAAAAAAAAAAAAAAAAAAAAAAAAAAAAAAAAAAAAAAAAAAAAAAAAAAAAAAAAAAAAAAAAAAAAAAAAAAAAAAAAAAAAAAAAAAAAAAAAAAAAAAAAAAAAAAAAAAAAAAAAAAAAAAAAAAAAAAAAAAAAAAAAAAAAAAAAAAAAAAAAAAAAAAAAAAAAAAAAAAAAAAAAAAAAAAAAAAAAAAAAAAAAAAAAAAAAAAAAAAAAAAAAAAAAAAAAAAAAAAAAAAAAAAAAAAAAAAAAAAAAAAAAAAAAAAAAAAAAAAAAAAAAAAAAAAAAAAAAAAAAAAAAAAAAAAAAAAAAAAAAAAAAAAAAAAAAAAAAAAAAAAAAAAAAAAAAAAAAAAAAAAAAAAAAAAAAAAAAAAAAAAAAAAAAAAAAAAAAAAAAAAAAAAAAAAAAAAAAAAAAAAAAAAAAAAAAAAAAAAAAAAAAAAAAAAAAAAAAAAAAAAAAAAAAAAAAAAAAAAAAAAAAAAAAAAAAAAAAAAAAAAAAAAAAAAAAAAAAAAAAAAAAAAAAAAAAAAAAAAAAAAAAAAAAAAAAAAAAAAAAAAAAAAAAAAAAAAAAAAAAAAAAAAAAAAAAAAAAAAAAAAAAAAAAAAAAAAAAAAAAAAAAAAAAAAAAAAAAAAAAAAAAAAAAAAAAAAAAAAAAAAAAAAAAAAAAAAAAAAAAAAAAAAAAAAAAAAAAAAAAAAAAAAAAAAAAAAAAAAAAAAAAAAAAAAAAAAAAAAAAAAAAAAAAAAAAAAAAAAAAAAAAAAAAAAAAAAAAAAAAAAAAAAAAAAAAAAAAAAAAAAAAAAAAAAAAAAAAAAAAAAAAAAAAAAAAAAAAAAAAAAAAAAAAAAAAAAAAAAAAAAAAAAAAAAAAAAAAAAAAAAAAAAAAAAAAAAAAAAAAAAAAAAAAAAAAAAAAAAAAAAAAAAAAAAAAAAAAAAAAAAAAAAAAAAAAAAAAAAAAAAAAAAAAAAAAAAAAAAAAAAAAAAAAAAAAAAAAAAAAAAAAAAAAAAAAAAAAAAAAAAAAAAAAAAAAAAAAAAAAAAAAAAAAAAAAAAAAAAAAAAAAAAAAAAAAAAAAAAAAAAAAAAAAAAAAAAAAAAAAAAAAAAAAAAAAAAAAAAAAAAAAAAAAAAAAAAAAAAAAAAAAAAAAAAAAAAAAAAAAAAAAAAAAAAAAAAAAAAAAAAAAAAAAAAAAAAAAAAAAAAAAAAAAAAAAAAAAAAAAAAAAAAAAAAAAAAAAAAAAAAAAAAAAAAAAAAAAAAAAAAAAAAAAAAAAAAAAAAAAAAAAAAAAAAAAAAAAAAAAAAAAAAAAAAAAAAAAAAAAAAAAAAAAAAAAAAAAAAAAAAAAAAAAAAAAAAAAAAAAAAAAAAAAAAAAAAAAAAAAAAAAAAAAAAAAAAAAAAAAAAAAAAAAAAAAAAAAAAAAAAAAAAAAAAAAAAAAAAAAAAAAAAAAAAAAAAAAAAAAAAAAAAAAAAAAAAAAAAAAAAAAAAAAAAAAAAAAAAAAAAAAAAAAAAAAAAAAAAAAAAAAAAAAAAAAAAAAAAAAAAAAAAAAAAAAAAAAAAAAAAAAAAAAAAAAAAAAAAAAAAAAAAAAAAAAAAAAAAAAAAAAAAAAAAAAAAAAAAAAAAAAAAAAAAAAAAAAAAAAAAAAAAAAAAAAAAAAAAAAAAAAAAAAAAAAAAAAAAAAAAAAAAAAAAAAAAAAAAAAAAAAAAAAAAAAAAAAAAAAAAAAAAAAAAAAAAAAAAAAAAAAAAAAAAAAAAAAAAAAAAAAAAAAAAAAAAAAAAAAAAAAAAAAAAAAAAAAAAAAAAAAAAAAAAAAAAAAAAAAAAAAAAAAAAAAAAAAAAAAAAAAAAAAAAAAAAAAAAAAAAAAAAAAAAAAAAAAAAAAAAAAAAAAAAAAAAAAAAAAAAAAAAAAAAAAAAAAAAAAAAAAAAAAAAAAAAAAAAAAAAAAAAAAAAAAAAAAAAAAAAAAAAAAAAAAAAAAAAAAAAAAAAAAAAAAAAAAAAAAAAAAAAAAAAAAAAAAAAAAAAAAAAAAAAAAAAAAAAAAAAAAAAAAAAAAAAAAAAAAAAAAAAAAAAAAAAAAAAAAAAAAAAAAAAAAAAAAAAAAAAAAAAAAAAAAAAAAAAAAAAAAAAAAAAAAAAAAAAAAAAAAAAAAAAAAAAAAAAAAAAAAAAAAAAAAAAAAAAAAAAAAAAAAAAAAAAAAAAAAAAAAAAAAAAAAAAAAAAAAAAAAAAAAAAAAAAAAAAAAAAAAAAAAAAAAAAAAAAAAAAAAAAAAAAAAAAAAAAAAAAAAAAAAAAAAAAAAAAAAAAAAAAAAAAAAAAAAAAAAAAAAAAAAAAAAAAAAAAAAAAAAAAAAAAAAAAAAAAAAAAAAAAAAAAAAAAAAAAAAAAAAAAAAAAAAAAAAAAAAAAAAAAAAAAAAAAAAAAAAAAAAAAAAAAAAAAAAAAAAAAAAAAAAAAAAAAAAAAAAAAAAAAAAAAAAAAAAAAAAAAAAAAAAAAAAAAAAAAAAAAAAAAAAAAAAAAAAAAAAAAAAAAAAAAAAAAAAAAAAAAAAAAAAAAAAAAAAAAAAAAAAAAAAAAAAAAAAAAAAAAAAAAAAAAAAAAAAAAAAAAAAAAAAAAAAAAAAAAAAAAAAAAAAAAAAAAAAAAAAAAAAAAAAAAAAAAAAAAAAAAAAAAAAAAAAAAAAAAAAAAAAAAAAAAAAAAAAAAAAAAAAAAAAAAAAAAAAAAAAAAAAAAAAAAAAAAAAAAAAAAAAAAAAAAAAAAAAAAAAAAAAAAAAAAAAAAAAAAAAAAAAAAAAAAAAAAAAAAAAAAAAAAAAAAAAAAAAAAAAAAAAAAAAAAAAAAAAAAAAAAAAAAAAAAAAAAAAAAAAAAAAAAAAAAAAAAAAAAAAAAAAAAAAAAAAAAAAAAAAAAAAAAAAAAAAAAAAAAAAAAAAAAAAAAAAAAAAAAAAAAAAAAAAAAAAAAAAAAAAAAAAAAAAAAAAAAAAAAAAAAAAAAAAAAAAAAAAAAAAAAAAAAAAAAAAAAAAAAAAAAAAAAAAAAAAAAAAAAAAAAAAAAAAAAAAAAAAAAAAAAAAAAAAAAAAAAAAAAAAAAAAAAAAAAAAAAAAAAAAAAAAAAAAAAAAAAAAAAAAAAAAAAAAAAAAAAAAAAAAAAAAAAAAAAAAAAAAAAAAAAAAAAAAAAAAAAAAAAAAAAAAAAAAAAAAAAAAAAAAAAAAAAAAAAAAAAAAAAAAAAAAAAAAAAAAAAAAAAAAAAAAAAAAAAAAAAAAAAAAAAAAAAAAAAAAAAAAAAAAAAAAAAAAAAAAAAAAAAAAAAAAAAAAAAAAAAAAAAAAAAAAAAAAAAAAAAAAAAAAAAAAAAAAAAAAAAAAAAAAAAAAAAAAAAAAAAAAAAAAAAAAAAAAAAAAAAAAAAAAAAAAAAAAAAAAAAAAAAAAAAAAAAAAAAAAAAAAAAAAAAAAAAAAAAAAAAAAAAAAAAAAAAAAAAAAAAAAAAAAAAAAAAAAAAAAAAAAAAAAAAAAAAAAAAAAAAAAAAAAAAAAAAAAAAAAAAAAAAAAAAAAAAAAAAAAAAAAAAAAAAAAAAAAAAAAAAAAAAAAAAAAAAAAAAAAAAAAAAAAAAAAAAAAAAAAAAAAAAAAAAAAAAAAAAAAAAAAAAAAAAAAAAAAAAAAAAAAAAAAAAAAAAAAAAAAAAAAAAAAAAAAAAAAAAAAAAAAAAAAAAAAAAAAAAAAAAAAAAAAAAAAAAAAAAAAAAAAAAAAAAAAAAAAAAAAAAAAAAAAAAAAAAAAAAAAAAAAAAAAAAAAAAAAAAAAAAAAAAAAAAAAAAAAAAAAAAAAAAAAAAAAAAAAAAAAAAAAAAAAAAAAAAAAAAAAAAAAAAAAAAAAAAAAAAAAAAAAAAAAAAAAAAAAAAAAAAAAAAAAAAAAAAAAAAAAAAAAAAAAAAAAAAAAAAAAAAAAAAAAAAAAAAAAAAAAAAAAAAAAAAAAAAAAAAAAAAAAAAAAAAAAAAAAAAAAAAAAAAAAAAAAAAAAAAAAAAAAAAAAAAAAAAAAAAAAAAAAAAAAAAAAAAAAAAAAAAAAAAAAAAAAAAAAAAAAAAAAAAAAAAAAAAAAAAAAAAAAAAAAAAAAAAAAAAAAAAAAAAAAAAAAAAAAAAAAAAAAAAAAAAAAAAAAAAAAAAAAAAAAAAAAAAAAAAAAAAAAAAAAAAAAAAAAAAAAAAAAAAAAAAAAAAAAAAAAAAAAAAAAAAAAAAAAAAAAAAAAAAAAAAAAAAAAAAAAAAAAAAAAAAAAAAAAAAAAAAAAAAAAAAAAAAAAAAAAAAAAAAAAAAAAAAAAAAAAAAAAAAAAAAAAAAAAAAAAAAAAAAAAAAAAAAAAAAAAAAAAAAAAAAAAAAAAAAAAAAAAAAAAAAAAAAAAAAAAAAAAAAAAAAAAAAAAAAAAAAAAAAAAAAAAAAAAAAAAAAAAAAAAAAAAAAAAAAAAAAAAAAAAAAAAAAAAAAAAAAAAAAAAAAAAAAAAAAAAAAAAAAAAAAAAAAAAAAAAAAAAAAAAAAAAAAAAAAAAAAAAAAAAAAAAAAAAAAAAAAAAAAAAAAAAAAAAAAAAAAAAAAAAAAAAAAAAAAAAAAAAAAAAAAAAACATATTAGACGTTTCTACAGATTAAAATTTTATATGAATTTTAGTATAATAGAAAGCAATGTGATTTATGTTGTTTACAAGAGTGTACTGTATAGTCTTTACAATGAATTATCGTCCATATTTCTATACGGTTAAGTAGACCTATTGCGATCATTCCGAATATCTTCTTGGTTATAAAACTAATCAACTAGCTTTAGTCTCCATTCAATTAAAATTCTGGTACTAGTTAAATATCGTCCGTACATTCTGCCTGATTTTCGTGTATGCTTCAACCACTCGATAAATAGTTCATGGGTAATTATGTTATCCTTAAATAATATTCCAGATTTTAATGAAAGTATAGAGGAAGGTATAATTAATTTTCTAAGCTACTCGCTGTGAGAATTACATAATATACCATTAAAAAGGATTATTTTAATTTTTACTAATCTCGTTAATAAATCATGTTTGTAAGAAATTGCCCAAAGCCCATAACTCCGAACATAGACCCCGACTTCTACCCTAATATACTGTATATGTAAACTTAAACTCTCAATTAAAAAAAAAAAATTTAACTATTTAGAATTTTATAAACATTTAAAAAATTATTTTTCGTGCCGATGAAACATGTAATTTAATTAAAAGTTAATACCGTAAATTAAAAACTAAAATGCTTATATACTATTTTGTAATTTTAATTATATTAAGAAGTCAAGGAAGGCCTTCAGTATATTAATTAAACACCTTTGTGAGACTCAGAATACATATTAAAAAGCATTAAAAACTGTATTAATTTTCTTAAATAAAATTTTTTAATTCTTAATACACAAAAAATATAATGAATTGAGGCCCTCATAAACACAAGGCTAAAGGCCTTGCTAGCACCTCCTATAATAATGATTGAGTTACATCGATTATTTGTCTGTACTTTTCATACAAATCAGTTTAAAATTATATTACATTATATAACAAAGAAAAAAACATACGCACAAATAAATAAATGCTAATTAAAGGTATTTATTATATTTATAAAGATAGGAATTTGCCAATTAGATTTAATGATAATCCATTTAGGAAATAATTACAGTATATAAAATAAATATAAATTTAATTATAGATGCATTTTTTTTATTGATTATATTTATGTTTTTATGATAATTTATTCATGAAGTATTAAAAGTCTAGGGTAAGACATGATGTAAATATTTATTTTATTCGTCTTGATATATCGGCGAAGAAAAATATTAAACAGTTTTATATACAGCTGAATATAGGTTACCTATAGGGAAGCAACATATGTTAAGTGTTACAGATCGTACGTACTGTACATCTGTTGATATAAATGTCATCAATTTTAAACTATTTTATCAAGATGTAAAAATTGATAAAGAAATTCCTTTGTCGAAATCATTATTTGCTGGTTCAAGAATACAAAGCATTGTTTTCTTTTGTCTGCAGGAAGAAAACGAATCAAGTATATTTTTTAAAATAATACTGGGATTTTCATTTAAAAATTATTAGTAAATACTGTATAAGAAAGGTTTTTCGAGAAGGTCGACTAGTTACTATGAGTTCTTCGGAGACTTCCATTTGTAGTATTTATGAGAAAAAATCAGTGGAAGATAAAGATACTGTGGGGTTTCCTATAGGAGATTCTTTGGATGTTAATTTAAAACGACTGCAAGAGCTATCCTCTACTTTGAACAGAAAATCCCTTAATCAAAAACATGTAAGATATTAGAAATATAATTAATATGTAATTAGGATATTATTAAGAAATCTCTTACCGTAAATAAATAGTTGGGCTGCAATTTAAAAAAAATTGTAGACCTATAAATTCCCACTGTCGTTCGTTCGTCCGTCTGTCTTTTAATTAACGACTAATTCGTAATGCCTATAGCAACATTAATTAATTACAAATAGAATATTTCCTTAAAATATATATTTTTTTAAATATCGTACAAATTTGATCAAGTTATCTTATTCTCAACTGTAATATTTCATCAGATGACAGCTGACATATCAAAATTTAATTTAAAAATAAATAAATGCCTTTTGAATAATTCTCATACCGTATTTTTAACTTAATTCTCTAACAGCAGATAGTACAGCTATCTATCTTATTTTAAAAATTTTCATTTCGAAATGAGAATAACTCGAAATAAATAAAATTTTAAGCATTTAAGGAGCATTGCGACATTTGTAACTCACTCAAGAACATTTAAATAAGAGAAAAAATTTCTGAGATACTTTTTCCAAGGACCCAGATTCCATTGAATTGGATTGGATTGACAGAATAAGGTAACGCAACACTTGGGCGATTTGACAGAGTGCCTCCCGGAAAGATTTCTATGGAATACTGGTCCCTATTTAGGTGTTAAATAAGTAAAGAAAACCCGGAAGACTCTGATAGGTCAGTCTATTGATCGGGTCCGAATTCACGACCAACTAACAGGATTCAGTGATTCTCCATTGGAAACTGGTAGTTGTGATTTCACACATAATGATTGTCGTTTATTCAGATCCGGTGTCTTAACCAAGGACATTTCGAATGCAATGTTCTTAGTTAAGGCATTGGAGCCGGAATGAAGGCAAAAAAAAAAAAAAAAAAACATATTAGACGTTTCTACAGATTAAAATTTTATATGAATTTTAGTATAATAGAAAGCAATGTGATTTATGTTGTTTACAAGAGTGTACTGTATAGTCTTTACAATGAATTATCGTCCATATTTCTATACGGTTAAGTAGACCTATTGCGATCATTCCGAATATCTTCTTGGTTATAAAACTAATCAACTAGCTTTAGTCTCCATTCAATTAAAATTCTGGTACTAGTTAAATATCGTCCGTACATTCTGCCTGATTTTCGTGTATGCTTCAACCACTCGATAAATAGTTCATGGGTAATTATGTTATCCTTAAATAATATTCCAGATTTTAATGAAAGTATAGAGGAAGGTATAATTAATTTTCTAAGCTACTCGCTGTGAGAATTACATAATATACCATTAAAAAGGATTATTTTAATTTTTACTAATCTCGTTAATAAATCATGTTTGTAAGAAATTGCCCAAAGCCCATAACTCCGAACATAGACCCCGACTTCTACCCTAATATACTGTATATGTAAACTTAAACTCTCAATTAAAAAAAAAAAATTTAACTATTTAGAATTTTATAAACATTTAAAAAATTATTTTTCGTGCCGATGAAACATGTAATTTAATTAAAAGTTAATACCGTAAATTAAAAACTAAAATGCTTATATACTATTTTGTAATTTTAATTATATTAAGAAGTCAAGGAAGGCCTTCAGTATATTAATTAAACACCTTTGTGAGACTCAGAATACATATTAAAAAGCATTAAAAACTGTATTAATTTTCTTAAATAAAATTTTTTAATTCTTAATACACAAAAAATATAATGAATTGAGGCCCTCATAAACACAAGGCTAAAGGCCTTGCTAGCACCTCCTATAATAATGATTGAGTTACATCGATTATTTGTCTGTACTTTTCATACAAATCAGTTTAAAATTATATTACATTATATAACAAAGAAAAAAACATACGCACAAATAAATAAATGCTAATTAAAGGTATTTATTATATTTATAAAGATAGGAATTTGCCAATTAGATTTAATGATAATCCATTTAGGAAATAATTACAGTATATAAAATAAATATAAATTTAATTATAGATGCATTTTTTTTATTGATTATATTTATGTTTTTATGATAATTTATTCATGAAGTATTAAAAGTCTAGGGTAAGACATGATGTAAATATTTATTTTATTCGTCTTGATATATCGGCGAAGAAAAATATTAAACAGTTTTATATACAGCTGAATATAGGTTACCTATAGGGAAGCAACATATGTTAAGTGTTACAGATCGTACGTACTGTACATCTGTTGATATAAATGTCATCAATTTTAAACTATTTTATCAAGATGTAAAAATTGATAAAGAAATTCCTTTGTCGAAATCATTATTTGCTGGTTCAAGAATACAAAGCATTGTTTTCTTTTGTCTGCAGGAAGAAAACGAATCAAGTATATTTTTTAAAATAATACTGGGATTTTCATTTAAAAATTATTAGTAAATACTGTATAAGAAAGGTTTTTCGAGAAGGTCGACTAGTTACTATGAGTTCTTCGGAGACTTCCATTTGTAGTATTTATGAGAAAAAATCAGTGGAAGATAAAGATACTGTGGGGTTTCCTATAGGAGATTCTTTGGATGTTAATTTAAAACGACTGCAAGAGCTATCCTCTACTTTGAACAGAAAATCCCTTAATCAAAAACATGTAAGATATTAGAAATATAATTAATATGTAATTAGGATATTATTAAGAAATCTCTTACCGTAAATAAATAGTTGGGCTGCAATTTAAAAAAAATTGTAGACCTATAAATTCCCACTGTCGTTCGTTCGTCCGTCTGTCTTTCCTTAATCTCAAGAATGAAGTTAGATAGATGAAAGCTGAGACCAGATATGGAAACCTTGGAGAAAGAAGGCCCCGATTAACTATATAGAAACTTCCGATACAGACTGGAAGTAATGTTATTTCAATTCAAAACTTTCCCTGAAAGGTGTTAGATAATCGGCATGATTCTACTGTTAAAGGAAAAGAATGATGTACAGGGGCAAGCCACTACTAATTTGTGGTGGGGAGCGTATAATTGAAATTAAATAAATTTAAAATATGATTAAAAATCGCAGCACGGCATGGTTATTATGTCACAATAAATAATTGCTCGTTTCAAATGTATTTACGTCCGACCTTAGCAAATGCGATGTCAAATTGAGTTCATTAAAAATGCAAAAAAACAAAAATTAAACTGCTAAAAATTTATATTGTGCACAATTTTACCAATTTTAAAGTCTGTAGTTAGTACGAAACAGGATAACAATTTTGTTTTTTTTTTTTTTTCGTAGGGTTTTTAGACTTTTTTCATTCTTTCCTGTGAGCAATAGGGGGCTTTCAGGTCCATTATGAGTTCAGATTGGCCCTTAATAGGGCGGCCTGGTAACAAGGGACGGGGCCTCGAAATATCCGAGACAGACTACCCTGAGAAATGTCTGAATGTCCGAATTCGATCGCGGCTCCTCCAGATCTGTAGGTTGATGTCTGGACTCTGCTTGCATTAAGAAATCATTTAATATTAAGATAATGATTGTAAAAAATATTATAAGAAGATTTTTCATAAATAAATATGAACATCCGTGATATAGATATGTTTTAAGAGAGATTTTTTGGGTAAAGCGATCATTATTCTTGAGAAAATTTTTAGTTTTATATTTTATATTTTTAGAATTCAGCTTTATAAACATAGAATAGAGATCAAACACAAATAAATATAATCTAAAATTAGAAAAGAAAAATAATTTCCAACGAAAAATACGAATACAATTTTAGACTGAGAATGTAGGAGTAATGAAATCAGATCAGACATTTAAAAAATAACCGAAACGGTTTTCAGATTTAGAGCAACATTAACTTTGAATTTTTTAAAAAGTTTACAACTTTACATGAAAGACAACAACCATTCAAAACTAACAAAATATGCATTGAAATATTTTTATTTTTCAGAATATAAAGCAGAAAGGAGATCATAATTCGGAAGAAAACGAAAATAAGGAAGATAAAAATGAAATGCTTTTATCTAATGAGGCAACTTTAGGACAAAGTAAATCTAAGAAAACTTTAGAAAAACCAAAAAACCACTACGGACGATTAGGAGAACATCTAAAGGAATTATGGATACAACAAAATATGTCTGACGTCGTTCTAAGAGTGAATAAAAAACTCTTTACAGCACACAAATCGGTTTTGACTTGTTATTGTCCTTTCCTGAAAAGACATCTTCTTGCTAGAGGAAGACAGGGCATTCAAGGGGTTCTTATACTGCTCATATTCTACTTATTTAATATAAAGTATTCATGCCGCTAATATTATTATTCTTACGTATCGTTGCAGATCGATTTGCAAAATGTAGATCCCGACTCTTTCGAAATTCTTCTCAATTACATGTACACGGGCCAATTAAATATATCTTGTCAGAATTTAGTCGACGTTTATAATGCTTCACGTAGCCTAGAAATGGAAGACGTCTCCGAACATTGTATCAAGGTAGAAAAATTCTAAATTTAAGAGTTATTTTTAAACACTAAGATTAACAGGGATATACACTGGCGCATTCTAGATGCTGATTAACCAGAACGATAATATCTCTAGCAAGTTGTTTCTTTATGCCACAGCCAAAAAATTGGGAATTCAAAAGGTTTCCCAGAGGGCTTACAAGGCTATACTGTATAAGTTCGATGAAGTATCGGGTACAAATGAATTTCTCGATTTAGACGTAGAACAGTTGTGCGAAATTCTTAACTCTGATCAAATAAGAACTCATAGGTAATGTTGTTGCAAAGGATGTGTTTCGCGATTTTTTAGAATACATTTATAACGAAGTGTTTTTATATTTAGCGAAATAAATGTATTTCTGTCTTCGCTAAATTGGCTCAATTATAAATTCATCGAAAGAGAAAAACACATTGTAAGAGTGATGAGTTGTGTACGATTTCCATTGATGACAATGGAAGAAGTCCTGTCTTGTTATCATCCCCCAATTTTGCCTGGAATCGTGGAATTTCCGGAAGTAGAAAACATGCTGTTGAAGGCTACTTGGTGCGCATTAATTCAATTTAATATTATTCTTAAGATAAAGCAATTCAAAATTACTTCTCTATACATAATTTTAGCTTTATCGCGGCCAGAACAGAAGGAAGAGAAACAAAATTCCACGAATTTTCGTGTCCACCTCGCGTTTTTACTTGCCGTTCGCAAAACACCGAGAAGGTAAACTATATATACAATCTAATTAAATAATATGTCGTAAAATTTTGTATCTAAACATAATTATAATTTTATTATTTTGGAAAATTCACGAATGGAAAATATAACGATTAAACAATTGTTGCTTAGAAAATCAAGAGAAAATTGCAAGGCACAGTTAAAAAATCTGTAAAAATCAGGAACGTTATTGAAGTACAAAGCTTTCTTCGTGCTTATTTTGCCAAGAAAAAGTTAAAAGAACAAATGACGCAACGTGAATTTGCTGCCCTTATTGTTCAATCTTATCGTAGAGGATCCACGACAAGAAAGAAATGGAGACCGTTTTTAGGAAAAACAGAAGTACATTTATTGTTAAGTAGTTTATATTTAAATCTATCTCGAATTAATATATTGATTTTATTAAACTGTGTATAAATAGATTCCGGGAGAGAAAATAAATCAAATGGAAGGACCCCTTTGTGATCCATGTCTTCACGTCTTATTACAACATCCGTCATCCACCACCTTAAACAGCATTGATTCATCTTCAACTGATAATAGTTGCATTAACATCCCTAGAGTTTACGGTGAGCTGAAATTACCAAATACATCCGTTATTCTGGCAATCGGAGGTATAAATCCAAGCAGAGAAGAAGAGATTGCTAAAGGTATAAAATTGTATTTATATCAAATTTGTAGACAGACTGCTTACATTTAAAAATGTTGTATTTCAGGAATTATTATTCTTCGCTACGATCCAATAGAGAACATTTGGGAGCAATGGGATAAAATGCCGATTCATCGTCACCATCACTGTACTGTAATGTTTGAGGACAAGCTTTATATTATCGGTAAATATTTCTTGGTACAGGTCCATATATGATATAATTGCATGAATTAATCGAAATAAAATACACAGGAGGATGTGATGCCAGAGATACAATGTTGAGATATTTGGTGCCCTGTAGAAGTTGTTTTAGGTATGATTTGAAGGACAACGAATGGAATAGAATTGCTGATATGAAGCATGCCCGTTTATACCACGGGGCAGCCGAAATCGATGGAAAAATATACGTAGTGGGAGGAAAAGACGACAATGGAAAGTATGCATATTTAATTGTTTCCCTCTTTTGTTTACTCTATTTCTCTTCAAAGGTCAAAAGTTATTTCTTTTTCCGGTAGACTTCTTTCTTCTGTCGAATGTTACACACCAGCTGCCGATTGCTGGACAGAACTACAGTCCTCTCTATGCTGTGCCCGCATGGCCATGGGCATTGCGGTTCACAAAGATCTTCTCTGGATTGTAGGCGGAATAATGCAACCGACTGAAGAATCCAAGCCTTTTATCAACAAAGACGTTGAATGTTTCGATCCCATTTGTCAATGGTAAGCAGATTATGAATTTAAAATTTATAAACGAAATTAATAATTGCTAATTATATTTTAGTTGGTTATCGGGTATATCGAGACTACCTACACCTCGTAGTTTCGCCACACTCGTTCAATGTCAAGACCTGTTGTACGCTATCGGCGGAACATCTCGAAATTATTCGTCTAGCGAGTCCTCTTTAGAGAGTATCGATGAAGTACACGTCTTTGATGATGTCAAAAATCAATGGACACTTTCAAGTAGTCTGTCGTATCCCCGACATAACGTTTCGGCAACAACTTTAAGTAATAATAATTATTATTTAATCAATTTGAACGGTTTCTGTTTTTAATGCCTAATTATTTTAGATGATAAGATATATATTTTGGGCGGAGTCTCTACCATGCAAGCGGATCCTCTGAGGGAATGTTGCGTTTACGATACATCTACCAACACTTGGATAGAATGTGCTCCTTTGCCAGTTCCTCTGTCCGGACTTTCTGCTGTCGTCTTATATCCATCGGAAGACTAAAATTTTTCAAATATATAACGATAATTTAAAATTTACTAGATTGATTTTAACTAAAATAAAATTTTAATTCAATTGAAGCGGTATTATATTAAAAGTTCAAATCATTAAAATATACTACATTGATGTAAATAAATAATTTTTAAGTCGAATGGAATTATTTGAATTATTTAATTTATTTAATGTTAAATTTTTTAAAATAATGAACAAAATCTCGGGATAAATGTGGCATTTCCTCGATTAAATTCCGGGAAATGAAGATGATAGAAAAGCATGGGAAACACGTTCAAGTACCCTATTGCACTACATAGGTAATGCAGTTTAGGGTGATTGATAATACGAGTTTAACTAAAATTCTGCCACTTCAAATTATCTAGAGACGGACTTTCTATTGCAAAGTTCAGGAAACAGTTTTTGAATTTTTTTGAAATAAAATTATAATTATTGTCGAAAATCGCGATCGAATTCTTTAGTCGAGAGATTATCAGCCGAGGATAATTGGGAAAATTCGAATTAGATAGGTGAATTGAAGCAGAAAATGGTAGTTAAGATCTTGATTTCTACAAAGACATTGAAGCAGACACAAATGATAACGAAATAACCGAATTGGAAGGCCGGATGATAGAGCGGTCAAGGTGGCAGTCTGCCGCTTCTGGGAGACCCGGGATCGAATCCAGACAGGTCAAAGATCCCCAGGAATTTTTCGAGGATGGTCCATCTGGATATGTTGGGCACCATCACCCAGCAGCCCTATTGTGAGCCTGGCTAAAACCATAATGGGCTTGCTAAAAAGAGGTCTCTTAGTATCCACCGGATGGAAAGAGTGAAGTATAAAAAATATTTTTAAAATTAATATTAGACTATATAAAGAAATTTCTTAGAAAACGGACACTGATAAATTTTGATATCAAAAAGATATTCACACTAAAATTTTATGCGTATCGCATGCGAAGTGCTCTATCTTTCAGAAAATAGCTTTTAATATTAGCGGAGACGTAGAGCGACTTTAACGAACGCGCCCATAGTCTGCAGCTTCTATCATTAAAACTGGCAACAATTCAAAAGTCGTGTATATGACGTCATTAAAATTATTGGAAAGCACATGCTTCATAATTAAGCGAGATAATTTTAATATTATTTCATTTTATGGATATAGAAAAATTAAAAAAATGTAATCGTTTTAAAGCTTGATAAAAATAATTGACAATTATCTTGTAGTACACGTGATTGCATGATGGAGTAGATTGGTTGATAAGAGGATTTAGGTTTTTATGATTTATAATGCCACCTTCCCAGGTAAAACGATATTAAGAGTAATACGAAATATAAAAGACATTCGTTGTAAACCTTATAAAATTTTTGTATAAACAGGTATTAGAATTGAAAGAGAAAGGAAATGAGAGTTTGAAAAAAGGCAATTATGCCGAAGCCATGATCCATTATACCCATGCATTGAAATTAGATCCAAGTAATTATCAGCTTTATAGTAATCGATCTTTGGCCTTTCTTAAATTACAGCAATATTATTATGCATTGGAAGACGCTAAACAAACTATAATTTACAAACCAGACTGGGCAAAGGTTAGTATCACATTTTTAATAAAACGTTTATGCTCGGTATACACGTACAGTACATATGTGAACTTTGAATGAGGGATTTGTCACCCCACTACAAGCAAAAAAGTCAATGGAATTGTACCAGTACATGCAACCCTTTGTGAGATAATTGCTTCCAAAGGTATAGAGATGTATGTATGCATATATATGGGATGCTTTTTTGTTTTTTCAAACCAGACCAATCTGTCTCATTCTTTCATTTGCATGATCTGGAATGTAGCCAGAAATTTATGAGTGTGGATTACCAATGTGTCTGATGGCTTGCTTAGACTTAAAGGTAAGGTAGGCCGCTGTAAAATCTCTGTATAGTTCGTGATCACTAGCAAGTGTGGCTTACCGATATGTGGATTGCATTTTGTATGTGAGCCATTGAAACGTATGACGATGCTCAATAAATAAAGACTAAACGAGAACAAGTATTAGATTTTGTTTTTCTGTTCTGTCCAGTGATTGACTGCTTATGACATTTTTTTTATATTGTTTACTTTTAAACTTGAGTGGGGTGGTGGTGGTTTTGGAGAAAAAGGGATGCAAGCATGTTATTGTGGGAAGTGCCATCCTGTGTGGATACAACCAAGATGATGATTGGTCTCATTATAGGATTTGATAACTTCACTTTTCTTTTAGATTATCAACTCATCTTTCTCCTCCTACTTTTTTTACTTTTCACTTATTTTTCCTTCTGAAAACATCTTGGAAAGATATAATTAGTTTTTCGTGTTTCTCAAAAACTGATTATTACTGTGTATTTTATTGTTTTATCTTGTATTAAGTTATATTAATTTGTTAAATATTACTAACTTATTTTTAAATTATAATTTAACACCTTGTAACAAACTAAGGTTTATGGCAATAAAGAATTATTATTATTATATTTTTCTTTCCACTACTTTTCTTAGTAGATTGTTTCTTAAAATATACAAAAAAAAACTTTTTTTTTCCAGTTTATTCTACAAGATCTCTTTCTTCATTTATTTTTAATATTTTTTCATTTGTAATTCTTTCAGTCCAGGTTATCATCTCCAGTTCCTCTTCATAAAATTTGAATAAAAGTTTTATAGACTGTTTATTGAGATATGGGCTACATCTATAAATTAGGGATTAGAATTGAACCTTTACATATACAAGATATAATTGTTTGACATTGCAAATGTAGAATATGCAAGCTAATTAAAAAATGTATATATATATATATATATGTGTGTGTGTGTGTGTGTGTGTTATAAAAATTATTACATTATAAAAAATATATTTTATAAAAATATATACAGTAGAACTTCTCTAACTCAAACAACCTTAACTCGAATATTTCTTTAACTCAAAGAAAACGAAGCACTTGGTAGTCTTAATGGAACAGCTTAGGGATTTAATGTCTCCAATTTGAATTTCTTAATTCAAACAGTCTGCAAGTTGTAGCTTTTCATGGTCCCACAACACTGTTTTATGTTACTTTCAACTTCCTCAACTTGAATTTTAATATTTATTTTATCCAAAGTGATCGTTAATTATCAGATTTTCATGAAATTTTCAGGCAGTGTACTCTCCAACAACAATTTTCAGACAATATTCCAGTCCAAAATGAGAGGTCCTCTTGTTTTATCTCAACAAGATGTACAGTATGTGCAAAACTGTTTGATTCCATTAATTACATTGAATGTTTTGCTGAAAGGCATTGCATGGGCTCTTTAAAACAAAAAAATACTGTCAAAGATTCTTTATAAAATGCAAATCTATTCAGAATAGGCATTTTTTACTCTATTATTCTTTAATTTGAATTGTTGGTAACTTGAAGTTTTTTCCTGCCCTTTGAAGCTTCAAGTTAGGGAAGTAACTTATTCTATTATTTAACAGAATTTATATTAAAAAGACCTAACAAATTTGTTATATTTTTCATAAGTGCTATTTATATCACTGTTTAAAAATTGTTGAAATGATAAACCTCTATTATCAACTGTTAATATTTTCAAAATAGATTTATTCAGTTGAATGTTAAAAGAAAAAAATATACAATATAAACAAATAAAGCAAAATTACTAAGTGTTACACTTCATTTTGTAAACAATGTAAATCTATAAATTGAACAGAAACTTTTTTATTGTACAACATAAATGTTAATATAAAAGCCAATAATATAATTTACTATTGATACTATTTTCTGAAGTTAAAAGATTAAATGACATTTATTTATTTAAACATAAGCTGTTAAGCTGATAAAATTGTGCGTAATTGTTTTGTGGAAAAGATGAAATGTAATTTTATATTAAGTTTTACCATTTACTTTATGAAGTAATAAACTTGTTTTCAGACTACAAATCTTTTTAACATGTTCTGCATTCAATAAATTTATTGTTTTTTGATGCATTTTTTTATATATATAAGAAAGCAATAAAAATAAAAAAATTGACTTAAATTAACAATTATTAAATATTGTATACATTTAATATGTACAAACTTATTATATATAATTCATTTTATAATTAGTTCTACAGGGTTACTTCAAAAATTTTGTGTTGATTTGTTTCTGCAGTAGATTTGAGTTTAATTTCTTTAGTTTCACTGAATAATTGATTAATGATATTGCTGATGAAGAAATCTAACAATTTACTATGTATTTGGTTAATTTACTCTTGGCATAACTCATTATAAATTATATATTATTTTGATGATTCATTGATGCACATTAGGCTGCAGTTCTCAAATTGTGGACCTATAGGTTTTAACTGTTGTTCATCTGTAATAACATCTAATAAAGATGTTGTCATCTGTAATAACAGATGAACAACATCTTTAAAAATTAATCTTGAGACTGGTGTTAGATAGATGAGAATCAAGATCAAGTATAGAAAGCTTAGGAGCTGGATGCCATAATTAACTGTATAAGAACTTCCAGTCTGGACTGGAGTATGATTTCAGTACATAAGTTTCTCAAGAATGAAGTTAGTTGAAAATTGAGACCAGATACAGAAAGCTTATTTTTAAATTAAAATATGATTAAAGTAGCAATCTGGCATTGTGACAGTAACACAATAAGTAATTATTTGCACAAGTAAAACTTACTAATATTACATCAAATAATATATAGCAGGTGTGTGATGCAATCATACTGTTAATATATACATGATATAGTCAATATTAAATTCTTTTTTGTTTCAATGTGGATTATATTTGGTTTTGTTGTAGTTAAATAATTATGAGGTTCTTTAGGAATCTGTATGTGGGATCATTCATAAATTATGTATTGCTATTTTTATGCTTTTCAACTACCAACCCAACTCCCATAATGTTCCAGAATACATACCCACCCCCAAATTTACATAATGAATATCTTCAGTCAACACTCTTAGTTTTGATAAACAGCATGGAGTACTGAATCTTATTTTACGATTTCATTAATTATTGCTACAAAGCATTTAAGTAAACAGTATGATTTACTATACAACTCTGTGGAAACAAAAATGAATTATTCTGTTGTCCAAGGGTTAAGATCTTAGAATTATGTAACATTTTTGTAAACACCCTAATCTTCTGTAATACAGTGGACCCTCGCTTAACGAGCATAATTCGTTCCAGAATCTTACTCATAATGTGAAACACTCGTTAAGTGAGTTAATTTTTCCCATGTAAATTAATGTAAAATATGATAATGTGTTCCATGCCAAAAAAAAATACTCACATATTTTATGTATAACATTTATTCAAAGAAAATTATACACTATACATTGTTAAGGAGTGTGAATCATCATCTTTTCTTCTAGCATGGGCTGAACCAATCTGGAATGCAAATTTGATTTGCAGAAAACAAAAAAAATTGAAATACAGTAATTTCTAATATTTAATTATAGCTTTTACATAGCCCAAGAATTTGGCATATCGTTTGCCATGTTTATTATATAACGGGCTATGGTTGTTGATTTGTTGATGTTTATATGTAATATGTCTGAACACAAGTTTGGAAAAATGTGTGATCACAAGCGACACTAAAATGCTAGTGGAATGAGTGATAACACAGACTGATGTAGCATGCGCACAATCAGGGGCTTACCCTCTCCTCGTCGTTTGTTATGCGAATCATCGCTCATTAAGCGAGTCATTTTTTTACGATTTGTTTTTGCTTGTTATGTGAATTACTTGTTATGAGAAGTGCACGTTAAGTGAGGTTCCACTGTACATTGTAATGATTATCTGAATACCCACCCATATCTGCACTATGTAATTTATGGAGAGTACCTACATTTGTAAAACAAAGAATAATTAAAATAATCACATTGATTGGCTATGTGAGAGATAGATATGTATGAAAAAATTTAAAAAGTAAATGTTGGAAGGTAAAATAGAACCACACTAATGAGACTATATGTGTTGATTTTATTATCATTAAGAACAGTAATTATTTTCATCTCAAACACAAAAGTTAAGTAATAAGTATATAACTGCTATGTTAGACTTGTACTGTATGACAGAATATAGATCATGTAGATGAAACTGTTTCTGATTAGCTGTGTGTAACATTTTTCTATCCTATTCCTTTATATATATAATATTAAAAATTGATTAAAACATTAATTAAAATATATATTCTATACATCAAAGATTTAAATCTTTAATGTATAGAATTTTTCTATAGAACACTGATTATTTTTATCAGTATATGGTGAATAAAATTTATGTAAATTTTCAGCAATAGTAATGAATAGTTATTTGTTACAACTTATATATATCCTATGATTATAATTTAAACTTTATTATATTTTATTTTAAAATAAATTTGAGAATTAATGTCTTTAAATTATCAAATATATCAATATTTATTAAAATTAAAATCAACATCTGTAAACATTTTAAAGGGTTATTTTAGGAAAGGAGAAGTGGAATTTCAAACAGAACATTATTCTGATGCCATTGAATCATACAGGGTAAGTTCAATAATCGAATTTCTTTTAATATTTAATAAGAGTATAATTTAAATTTCCATATTATTTCAAAAAGGTGTTTGTTTAATAGTAATTGATTATTCAACTGCTCATTTTAGTTTTGCACTTATTACTAATAAATTAGATTATTATTGTAAGTTCATTAGTCATAATGTCTGGTTTTGTCCAGAAATTAATTTCTATTCAAAAATTTTCTCCAGAACAGAGTTAGTTAAATGACTGGCATGACACACTTGTTAACAGGAAAAGTATGATGTACAGGGGCAAGACACTACTAAAATCAAGAGAATTGGGTGTCGAATCTAAAAAGTTACAGCCCTGCATTGTGATGATACGACAATAAATAATTGCTCATTTAAGAATATATTTTTTTCATAAGACAAGCAAAATAAATTTAAAATATGAAAATAATCTATAATAGTTTGTTATCTATAACTAGAGTTGTGTGTGAAGAAATTGTCTCGAAAAAATCATTTATTACAAAGATTTCATACTTTAAATTGTGCATGTTGATTTATGAAAACTTGATTTTATTCTTATATAGTTAGTATTTGAGCAAAATGTCTTACATGACATACAATCAAGTTTTGATAGAGCACTCTTGTAAATAATGCCATTCTTCTTATGATTGAATTTTCCTCAAAAGTATTAAATAGAGAACCTTTCAGTATTTTTTAATTACCAAATATATATAATTTTGCATTGCGAACAACATTGTTATTATTAACATTCAAACTCAAATTTGTCTGTGGGCTTTATTATTATACAGTCAAACCTTGGGCCTTGGTTCAAAATACCTTGGTTTTCAAACAATTCAGTTTTCAAACAAAAATGGCCATATTTGCTCTGGTTGCTATACAATAACTTAGTTGCCAAACAAGCTACTCTGCAAGAGCCTGACACAGATTAAAGAAACTGAAATGGTCAATTTCATATACTTTCTGTGTTAAAGGAAGTCAATGGCCTTGACCAATCAATGACAGGACTACTGATTCAGAAGTGATTGGCTCTGAGATTCACTTCATGTCATTATATGTCTTGATATGAATCATCGATGACATTGTTATTTAAATTAGATTTCAATGGGCAAGCAAGTAAGATACTACTACTGTTTTTTGTATGCATTGTAATTGACTTTTAATAAAATTAATTAATAAAAACTGCATTAATTGACATTTCTGTAATATAAATGACATCACAAATTTGTGTTTAAAGGTGCTTAACTCAAATTAAATAACAAAGACTTATTAATATAATATTATATATTATAATAATAATATTTAATTTAATATTTATTAATACTAGGTTAATACTAGGCCAGTTAATTGAAACTAAAAATAATAGAATTTTTGGTTTTACACCAAACTGAAACTAAAATTAAAATAAAATCAAAATTAATTAATTAATTAAAATTTAAATTAAAGCAATTGAAACATAATATTTTGGAAAGTGTGTATAAAGTAGTAGTTGTCTATCTTGATTGATTTGGTTTATATTTCATCAAGGCTCTATTTATGGCAATTTTTTTGTAAAGTGATGGTTTCAGTTTCTGTTGGCGGTGATGGAATGTTTTGCTTTTAATATGCAGTGGGTGATTAGTTAACGAACAGTTCGGACTGTGAACAAATCGGACAACGAACACTTTTGCGAAAGATTTTTATGTTTAGACAACAAACACCCTCCTCACAGAACAAACACAAGAAGAAGTGATGTTGCATTTAAGATTTGTAAAACTGTATTTTACTGGCATCTATAAATGATTTATGGAACGAGACTTTCACAGTTATATACATAGCCTTTTTTGCACTAATTGATTTGATTTCTGTTCTCTGAATTTTTGTAAGTACTTTTCTGAACTTTTTATTTTAAAAAATTGATAAGAATATGGAGTCTATAAAGAGTGGAGTGTCAAGAACTGTGTTCATCACAGAAACTAGCAAGAAATAATAGCCAAGGTAGAGAGTGGGCAGAAGAATTCTGATGTTGCTAGGCAGTATGGCTTCAACAGATATACAGTAGGCACAATCTTAGCTAAGAAAGATATAATCAAAAAGATTCAAGCAGATAAAGGAGTAATGAAAATCACATCTGACAAACAAAGATGTGCCATCCATGAAAAAATGGAAAGGTTGCTTTTAGTTTGTTATTACATGTAAATAAACATAGTAAGAAATATTTTACTTATTTTTTGGGGTCTCTGGAATGAATTAATCAAATTCCCATAAAAATCTACAGTAAATCGATAATTGGTTAATGAACAATTCAGGTAGCAAACATTGTCTTTGAACAGATTATGTTTATTAACTGATCACCCACTGTATATATAAAATGGATATACCATATTTTGACGAGTATAAGTCGCTGTCAAGTATAAGATGCACCCCTATTTTGAGACAAAAAATTTAGAAAAAAACTTTTTTAATGGGATTGTCCAAAGATGCATTTTATTAATCATAGTGGCCAAGAAATTCTTAAATTGAATCACTGCTATCTACCGGTAAATTACACCCATTAGGAACATATCTATGACGTCATTAATGACTGATTTATCATCCCTTTCTTCTTGAATTCCCGAAGTATTGACTGAATTATCATCATCAGAATCTTCATAGATTGCCTCATCTTCTGTACCATCCATGACGATTATTTCAGTTTATCGATTTATCCATCGTCATATTCTTGAATAAAAAAACGAAAAAATACTTTATTAAACTGAAATAATCGTCACTTCTTAATGTAAACTCAGAGGTCACGTGATGACAGTCCACAGAACATGGCTGCGATGACTCGTGTGTTGGTACTCTGATAATCTAGGTACTCTAGCCATTCAGTTGAGGGACCATCTACCTAACGGACCACTGCACAGGTTGGTCCCTAGAGTGGACCACTACTGTAGATAATTTCACTGTAAAAATGGTTACCTGTCGAGTATAAGACGCACCATGATTTTGAGCCCCAAAAAGTAGTAAAAAAAGTGCGACTTATACTCGTCAAAATACGGTAGATATAGATAATGCATTTGTGGGCATTTTTAGGCATGAAATACAGCTAAAAAGGTAAAAACAGGCTTTGTTTTGGTAGTCTGAAACAGATTAACCTATTCTGTATTGTTTGTGTGAAAATTTGTTTCAGTTTGAGAACAAATTGGTTTTCAAACAAGTTTTAGGAATGAATTAAGTTTGAAAACTGAGGTTTAACTGTATATTATTTTTATTATTTGAGATTTTTCAGTTTAACCTGCATACTTGATTTAGTACCAGTTTTATGAGGGTCATTCTAAAAGTAAAGAATGTTTGTTTCTCTAGATATTTTTATTTAAGATAATGAAACAAAACTTATTTTACAACATATATGATACCTTAGCTATATGTCTACATAGTCGCCATATAAATTTAAACATTTGTCATAGCGTATCATCAGCTTTTCTATGCCTTCTGCACACTCAGTTACTGCCAAATTCTTTCTTGAACCAGTCATTAACGGCCTCTTTCAGTTCATTGTCACTTCCATAGCTATTCCTGGCTAAAAAATCCTTCAATTTTGGGAAAAGATGTAATCACTCGGAGCCTAGTCCGGGTTATAAGAAGGATGTTCAAAAACTTCCCACTTAAACTGCTGAAGCAAGTTCTTCGTCAGTGCAGCAGCATGTGGATGTGCATTATCCTGAAGAAGCACAATGCCTCTGGACAACAATCCCTACTGTTTGTTTTGAACTGAAGTTTCATTCATCACATTACCATAAACCTCAGTTATCTGTCTGTAAATTTCGATAGGGTGGACTTTTTCGCATTCAAAAAGTGTATTACACTACGAACCTCACACTTGGTGGTATCTTTAATTTTGTCACACATTTCAAAGTCACACTGTAAACAGTAAATGATCGTTCTGGCTCGCTGTTAGCATCAGACTGGCGCGAAAACATGGGAAGGTTCATGACGCCGCAGTTGAGGGTGGTGGGAGAACTGAACGGCTTGTCAGATCAAAACATTCTTTTCTTTTAGAATAACCCTCGTAGAAGTGAACAAATGGTGGTACTGAATTGAAGTTTGACTGTAATATATGCTTATTATGTAAAATCATGCAGATTATATTTCAGTGTGTGATGGACTTTTTTTTAAGTATCTTTCAAATGCATATTTATTAATAATCTAGGGAGAATGATCACCAGAAAATGATGGTGTTATCTACATTATTTACTTATAGTACTATTAACTTTAGAGATAATGGACATAAATATACTCAAACTTCACATGTCATATGCCACACACTGGTATGAAGAGGAAATAATACTGCTTTTATTATATGAAACAATTTTTTTTTAATTTTTAAGTTAGTGCTGTTTTTTAATTCCTCAAATAACTTGACATTATAATAAAATACAAAACTGTTAAGAAGTTTTAGTTGTAAATATTCTGGATATTTAATAAATTGTTTAAACTTCTTTATATTTAACAGTTTATAAAATTCTGCCATGATTTATATTATTCTAGTAATAGAATTGAAAATTTCAATTTTTTATTCTTAATGTAAGTAATAATACGATAAAAAAATATGTTAATTATTTATTTATTTTTTATTCAATACATTTATTGAATGAAAAAATAAATAAATAATTAACATCATTATTGTAGTATTATTACTTACATTAAGAATATATAATGCATAAAATATATATAAATTTCATATTTTTAATTAATATAATGTATAGAAAGCACTACAGTTAGAAGACGATCCAAATTTAGTAGATGCTATAAGAAAAGCAAAACGTGAATTATATTTGTTAAGAAAAGGTAAATATGTTAAAAGTTGGTAAATATATGTCTTGATTTAATATTTCTCACAGATAAAGTGATAAAATTCAACTAAAATTTAACTTAAAATCTTAAAATTCATTCATTTTTATATTACCTTATGTATAGATTATTTAACATAATTTTTAAAATAGCTGATGTTCAGTATCCATGGATCGGAGCAGGTGTTGGTTTTATATTAGGAGCATTGTTAGTGGCTGCAGATATTGTTATCAAAGAGGAATCATTTTTACAGGTATAATAAGAATATATTAAAATAATAATTTATGTAAATACTATAATATTTATTAGTGTAATAATAAATATTTTGAAAGCTAAATGACATAAAAAGTTTTAAGATTTTAAATTTGACATTTAGTTCCATATTTCATTTACTATAATTTCATGTGGATAGACTACAGGTTTTTTGGGTTTGAAAGTAGATCTGACTGTGAGTGTGGGTTGTGTGATGATGCAGGATATTTACTGATTTTAACTCTTATTTACACTTATCAAACAATTTTTCTTTGCCTAAAGTCTCCAAGAGCATTTTTAGAAAATATGGAAAAATTTTTCAAGTGTTGCAGACATCTGTCAAAACATCACTGACAGATGACAGTCATTTCTGTCATTCAATTTTTCTTGAAACCATCAAGTACACATATATATCTCGTCTTTAGTTCTCTTTTTTGCATTTAATGTTGTTATATACTCTTACTTGAACTTAATTTCTAATAATTTACCCTCTCTATATAAAAACTCTAGGAGAGAATTTAGAAATTTCAGTTCAGAAGCTGAGAAATTAACTTTTGTATTAATTTTTTCTGTTTAATTTTTTTATAAGTATATTTTAGCATATATAATAAAAATATTATTATTATTTGATAAAGAAAATAAAACAAAGTTTATGATTAAAAAAACTGTATCATTCAGTAGTCGCTTTAATTTTCCACTTAAAAAGTTTAGTAGTATCTGTTTCACTATTCTGTATTTCTGATCTACTTATTTTAGAACTACAACTAAAAGAAACTGCTAACAAATAAAACATAAAGAAAAGTTTTAATATCAGATAGTACTTTTAAACTGCAAACTGATAAAATTCATGCTTTTAACTTTCATTATGGAGGCAAAGGGTAGTGTGAATTATTAATGGGTTATTCAAAAAATCTTTGAATAACTCATGCCATTCTTTACCCCATAATGTTATGTGACCTTTCAGGTCGTCACCTTTTTAGTGCCCTGTCAGGATTGACACCATCGTGTTTATCAGAACACGGAAGCCGAGACAGCAATTACTATGTCACACTGTTGTGCGAGTGGTCCCGTAAGTGGACAGACGGATTCGTAATGTCAGCTGATCGAGAGACAGCATATGGAAGTGCCTCGAATTACAATTAACACTTAACAAGGATTTAATTAAAAATAAATTGGATAAGATACAGAGGTTCTAAGTTTTGTCGCGGAGAGAGAGAGTTCACATAACGAGTGCAAGTTGCATAATTACCTGGTGATAAAAGGTGATGGAGCTCTCGTTGTTAGATAATAGTTCTGATGGTGATTAGTTCCAATATAATATCCACTAGCACAATGATGGCACCAACGTATCTAAATGGGCACTGGTCGACGATATTCCTGGCGTAATCAGTGCAGGTTTCCTCTGACGGAGGGACAGACAACGACTGACTTTTTTCGGCCGTCTCTGGCGATATTCACGGATGATATCAGCCGTCCAGAGGTTAAAAGATCGCGAGAAAGCGTCGTGTTGCCTTCGAGAAAATGTAATGGGAGACTTTCTCAGGTAGCTACAAACATCAATTGTTACAAACTCAAACAATATTAATATTAAAGTCTAGTTCAACTATAGGAATTTCTGCTACCTCACAGTTATGTTAGTCACAAAAAATCAGGAAAATATGAAATTAGAGTTGGAAAGTTAGGGAAATGGAATATGATTTTAATTTGGGAACCATAAAATTGTATTATTTTGATTTAAAAACTGAAAATATCTTAATGATATGTTTTGATATATTTAAGTAATATTGTTAGTGACAGGATTTTTTCTATGCCCCTTGTCATTACTGACAAAGTTTAATACAACAGTAAAATTTTACTGATCACTGATTACCAATTTTACTGATGCATTTATCTTTCCAAATTTTGAGATTTTATACTATGCAATTTTACTTGATATAATCTAAAGTAAAGTACTTTAGAATGTATGAAGATGCTATAATTTCTTATCAAATAGTTTTAATGATTGAAACAACATATCTTGTCCTTGCAACCATAGAATTACTATAGAGAAAGCAAGA
The DNA here is from genome assembly GCF_000671375.1 of Centruroides sculpturatus. Classification (NCBI taxonomy): domain Eukaryota; kingdom Metazoa; phylum Arthropoda; class Arachnida; order Scorpiones; family Buthidae; genus Centruroides; species Centruroides sculpturatus. The sequence continues at coordinate 186,902 of NW_019385602.1, forward strand.
TTTGATTATGAAATTTAAAATTCTTTATAATATTTGGTTTCTACATATATTGAAAATTTTTTTAATAATGATTTTATATATATAATAGAATCAAAAATATACTAATTATTTTATGATAAACTTGTAAATTTGTCTTCTGTTTTGAATTTTCCTGTTTTAATTAATATTCATATTTTATTTATGTAATTTGTTTCAGTTCACTGTATTTTTGACAGAAGTTTTTCAAAATTTTATTAAATCTAAGATGCATTTAAAATTTATAAAAAGATTTTTCTTAAAATTATGAAATTTGAATTTCTTAAGATAATTTTCATTTTTTAAGTAAAATATAAAATTTTTTTATTACAAAAAATGTAATTGTAATTTAATATTTTCCTGTTTTTTTTTCCAGCATCCATTCTTAAAAGTATTACTTATTGTTGTGACAGTTTCTATTTGTTATGCAGTAACAAAATGGCATAGGTATTACAAGTTTTAATCATTTTATATAAATTTTAAGTTTTTATATGCAAATTTTTCTGTAAATTAGTTGTTAATTATAATTTAATGAATACACACTAAATTCAAACTATTGATTTTAGATAAAATTATTGAAAATAAAATAGTCTTTTGTTAATTTAAAGATTAATATTTCAGTTTTTTAATTAAGAATTTAATATTGTGATTCCTAGATTATTTTACTAAAAAAGTAAAATAAAACTGACTACACTGTAGAATTTTCATAAATGAAGAGATACATGATAAACATAACAAAAAAACATTAATAAGTACTATTCCTCTGAAAAAGTTGGATTATCAAAACATTTTATTACATAGGAGGAACTAAAGGAAAGAATTGTTGAATAAAAGAATGGTAAAACATAAGAGAGTTATTGACAACAATAATAATATGTTAGAGAAATTAACATTAAATGAAAAATTTGAGATGGAATGATATGAAAGCAAAGTTTTATTTTTTCAAAAGATAATAAAATCTTATTTCTAGCTGAAGTCATTTTAATTAAACTAAGAAAATCATTTAAAATATAGGGTTATTCATAAGTCTGTAAAACATTTTTAAAATGTATTATTCATAAATTACACAACAGATACTATATTTTTTAGCAAAATGTAATAAAATAAAGGTAAACTCTCAAAGTTTTTTCAGAACAGTATGCACTTGTAGTTCCTGTGATTTGTTGCTAGGAGGCAATAGCAGTGAATATGGTGTTAAGCAATTGTGAAAAGTTATTTTATGTGTTGGAATGAAGGTTGTTTGTACACTGCTCCTCTTTTTGGATGTCTAGAGCCAAGTGAACCATATGACAATCAACAGTGTGGCAAGTTCTCTGAAAGAGATCGAAGTGCTGACATGCTTATGTGATTATTGGCTAGATGTCTGCTGCATCAGCAAAGGTGGACACATTGAGCATTTGTGACTCAAATAAAATATCTTGGCAAGTTTATCTTTATTTTAGTGTTAAAAAATATAGTGTGTTGTGTAGGTCATGAATAATAATTTTTAAATATTTTTCACTGGCTTATAGTATATTAATTAAAATACTTGACAGGTTTGCTGTTGTCTACAGTTAAAAAGAAAGAATACTTCATGTTTAATTTATTCTTTAAACAAGCTTTATCTTGATATTATAATTGTCTTGTATCACTTAAAACAAGTTTTAAAAATTCTCTTTATCATAAATTAATAACAAAATACATTTATGTATTAAGGATGTTTTGTAAAAAAGACACCATAGGCGTTCCTGACAAAGCAAGAATGCCACCTAGCATAGCACAAAGTATAGGGTTTTCTGTTTTATTTTTTTTAATACTATGTGGAAAAGTTTTGACTGTTGAGCATTAATATCTTAGGGATTTTCTAATATTAGGAATTGTTTCTCTTCTCAACACTATGGCAAATGTATTTGAGGTATGTTGCACTAGCCATTGGAAAACACAGGCTTATGAAAAAATTAATTACATTTTCTGTTTTATGTCATTTTCATTTTATGTTAACATTTCTTTCATGCTGCTTAACAAGTAGCATGAAAGAAATGTTAACATAAAATGTAGGACCAGTAACCAGTCTATCAAAAAAATAGTGATTGAGCAATACTTTCCAGGTTGCTTGAAAGAAAATATTTTATTTATCCAAAACTACTTCACTGAAGTGCAGTAGCCCCTCCCCATGATTACTGTTAAAATAATTTGATTATGTTTGCTTTGTTGAAATGAAGGAAAAAGAAACACTTCAAAAATCCAATAAAAATGAAATAAATTATTTACAAGGACATTTTACTTTACTAAGTGTTTGAAATTGGCACTCTGGGACACTTGGCAATATGAAAAGCTAGCTATAAATTTTTCCTCAACTCCCACAAGCAGCTCTGCTTTATCTGTATGGAAGCATCAATTATGTGTATTTGTAATTCTGTGGCATTTGCAACTGCTGTTTGGAAAATGCTTTCTTTTATGTAGTCCCAATAAAAGAAATCAAATGGTATCAAATCAGGAGAGTGGGGAAACCAAGGATATGAACCTCCTTGGCCAATACACATGGCTGGAAATGTGGTATTCAACCATTCTCCGACTTGAATATCTCAATGGATGGGTGCTCCATCCAGCCTGTGTTTTTCCACAGCTAGTGTAACATACTTTAAAGATATTTGCTACATTGTTGACAAGAGAAACAATTCTTAATAGAAAAAGATCCATATGGCATTAATGCTCAACAGTCAAACATTTTTCACATAATAATGAAAAATGACAAAATCCTGTACTTCATACTATGCTGGATGGCATTCTTGTCTTATCAGGAGATTTCATCATTCTTGTCCCACTAGATTGAGTAAAAATTCACCATAGGAGCCTATGGTAAATTTTTACTCAATCTAGTATAATTCTGTGGGTTGGAGGTATAGGACACTATGTCCATTTTTGGCCAAAATGAGATTATTGGCACAATCAAATGGGTTTCTTGTCCTCTACCCAGAGGTATACAACACTATCTCCTACATCAAATATTGGCTGAGTTACGGTGCTGTTAAATAACACCAAGTTCACTTTCACTTTCATACGACACCATCTGGACATCGTGTTGTATACTTAGTTCACGCTAACGCCACCAGACTGTGCATAAGTTCAGTCCAGTCAGTTTTACATGTTATTTGACATTGTTATCTCCAGTGAGTGTTTAGTAAGAGTTAAGAATTACGAATCCAAACTCTTGTGGTTACAATATTATGAAGTTACTTAAAGGCACTAAGCGTACTGTCTCAATAGGTAAGCTATAATGTTTTCTACAGTTTTTATATTAGTGAATAATGTGGTTACAAACATAATCTAACTTATTAGGCATTTGTATGTCAACAGACAAGGAACCATTATGTGGTCTGTTTTGTTTCAGAATCAAATACTAATCCAACTAACTATCAAAATATTGGCAATGAAGAAGATGTAGGAGAGTGTTTGAGTTACGACGAACAGGATGATTCCAATCGTGACAAAATTTATGAACTTTCAAGTGGGACAAGTTCTGATTCAGATGACAATAATAGTATACGTAATCAATCAAACAATAGGTTAAAAAACAAAAGTAATGTTTAAACTGTCGCAAATGAACAACAAATACCGAATTTACTTGAGGCAGATTTATACTTAAGCAGTGATAGCGAAAGTGCTGTAAGAAGTCGTGCAGTTTTAGAAAAGAATGAACGTGCTTGAAGGAGAGTAAACAATAAAACTAATATTATACAGCATGGTAGAAAGTGTGTAGTACATGCTGACGAATGGAAATGTAACGTCCGTAAATGCAAATTAGTTGGTGGGAAAGAATATGTAAATAAAAAAGGTAGGACTGTTCCTGCTAAAGTACTGCAGCCTCCGTGCATGTGTAGGATGAAATGCTCAGAAAAATTGCCTGAAAATGAAAGACAAAAGATTTTTGATTCATACTGGTGTGAGGAAATGTGTACAGATATGAAAAGGAAATGTGTACAGATATGAAAAAGATATAAAGATATGAAAATTTATTTGTGTGTGTGTTGAGTGATGTAGTACAACTCATTCAAGAAAAAGAGACCTAACATCAAATAAGTGTAAAGAAAATACTCTAAGCTACTATTTTACTGTACATGATGTATGAGTTAAGGTGTGCAAGGTTATGTTCTTGAACACACTTTCTATCTCAAATACAGTTGTAGTAAACATTTTAAAAAACATTGAGGCAAGTGGAGTAGTAAAAAAAAGATCAAAGGGGTAGACAAACTCCAAGCATAAAAAACCTGATGAAACCATTGAACATATCAAAAGACATACTTCTTCTTTCCCAAAATATGAAAGTCACTACATTAGAGAACAGAGTGTCAGGGAATATTTAGGAACAGAACTAAATATACAAAAAATGTATGAACTATACATAGATGACTGCATTCAAAACAATATTGATCCAGAGATGAGGTAAAAAATGGCTTTACTCAGAAATCTTTAATAAACAGTTCAATTTGTCATTCAAACCACCTGAAATCGACACCTGTAATACATGTGATATGTTTCAAGCAAAGCTGAAAGGTAATCTGACTCCAGAAGAAAAAGAATCTCTTCAAGCTAAGCATACTGCTCATCTTAATGAATCAAAAAACAGATATAATCTAAAAAGTAATGACACTAAGATGGCAAGAGGAACACCAACACACAAAGTGTTAACTGGAGACCTTCAGAAATGTTTGCCATCCTCACTCATATCAAACAGTATTAGTTTCTATAAAAGGAAGCTTTGGGCCTTAAATTTTAGCTTGTATGATGCATCTGATTCCTCAGTTCACTGTGTGATGTGGGATGAGTCAAAAGGAGGGCGAGGCAGAAATGAAATTGCATCAGCAATTTTGAAATGGGCAGATAGTGTCATACCTGACAGTGACGTGGAAGAAATCACACTTTGGACAGACAACTGCTATGGACAAAATAAGAATGTGAATATTATAATGTGTTTTTTCTGGTTACTGAATAAGTATCCACAAATTAAGATCATAACTCAGAAGTTTCTACTAAATATGGAGGCTGACAGTGTTCATGCATTGAAAGAGAAGAAATGGAAGAAACTGAATAATATGAGCATTTTAACACCCTGGGACTGGCAACAACTGGTAAGACAAACTTCCAGCAAGTACATTGTTCATAATATGGAACTTCAAGATATTAAAAGTTTCAATTCACTGTATGCCACAAAAGACTCTACAAGCACTCCCCTTGTTCATAGGAAAATGGATATTGAGAAACAGCCATTTTTTCTATCGAAGTGTGTGCAATTACAAGTGAAACAGCAAAACATGGGAATTCTGTATTTCAAAACATCTTTTGATGGTGATGACAAACAGGCTGACTTTGTTAGGTTCTGCAGATATGGACTTAAATTTCCAGCAGATTTGAACCAACTCTCAGATGTCCCAAAACCTATTTCTCAGCAGAAATATAATGATTTAATGGCACTATTGCCATATGTCCCTTCAGTTTGCCATGCATTTTATAAAAACTTACAACATACAAGTAATACAAACAAAACAGACTATCCAGAAAAAGATATAGATGAGATTTAGGACCAAATGTGACATTTATTTTCTTACAACAAGTTATATCACAATGTGAGTAATGCTCTGTTCATGTAATATATTTTTACAATGAAATTAATGTGGCTGAGTAATATTATTTCTTAAATACCGAGAACACTATGTCATATAATGCAACATGTTTATGAGAGGTATACAACACCTTGTCCATTACATATCCGTAAAATCAATAGAAAATACAGAAATGTACAGTACATTACGTGTGAAGCAACATGATATGTAATGTCGACAGTGTAAACTGACAAAATTTCATTACGATGATGCTATTAACAAACAAGATAATTCAGGGAGAACACAGTAAAACATCTTCAAACTGCTCACTTGTAAAATTTAATAAATGTGACATAGTGTCCTATACCTCCGACCCACAGAATTAAGGAATTTTGAAGTAAAAATTTCCATATAAATAAATTATTTATTTATATTTATTACATTATATATATATATATATCAGTTATTTATAATTGATTTAAAGTACAGTATAACCTGCTACAGTTCATATTTAGAACCGTTTAAGACAGGTTGTATATTTAGAGCACAGAGAATGATAAAACTACGTAAAACTCTTGAAACGTACAATACTTTTTTAACGACTTAAAATTTGTTGATGTTACGCCAAAAAGTCCGCTTTACGCAGGTTATGTTACGCAATTTATGACTAAAATATCCGTTATAGACAGGTTCGTGCTTGCAACGAAGTTTTACATTCAGTTTAAGCATGTTGCCGTTTTGTACGGTATCCGTTTTCGACNTATCTGATATTCCAATATTGTAGAACCTGAGGAAGCTATGGAATCATATACAGGTTGACAATCTCTTATCCAAAGTTCCAAAATCTGAAAAACTCCAAAACCCAAAGATTTTTTTATGGAGCATGAAGCTGTCTGCACAATAACAGCCATTTACAAGTCAGACATGTCTTTGTTGCTCATGGATATTTTGTTTATTTTTTAGATGATTTTTTTTGGAGTATACAAGGAGTTTTATTTTTCATAAGAAATGAAGGTTTAGAAACAAAATATGTCAAAAATGATTTGTTATCAAAAGACAAAGGTTTAAATACCCCATGTCAGTAATTAGTGGAACCCCTAGGGAATCCTTACCTTTATAGATGCCAGTATATGATATGTAAATATAGTACTACCATTCCAAAATCCAAAAACTTTCAAATTCCAAAAAGTGTCTGGTTCTAAGGATTTCAGATAGGAAATTGTCAATCTGTACATAAAAATGGATATGTAATAAAAGAAATGCAATATCTTGCAGATAATTATTCTAATTAGCAAAAATACAGATTGAAATGTACTGTACTATACATATATAAGATTCAATCAAGAATTGTTTCTATTCTAGCATGTCACAGATTTTTATAATTATTTCATAATTGTCTTATACAATTGATTGGTGGTTAATATTTTTACTTACAAATAACTGATAAATATTTATAAATTTCCAATGACTAGTATGATTTTATTACATAAAATTCATATTACAGTGGTACCTCAGGTTACGAACGCCCCAGCATACGAAATTTTCAGGATACGACATGAAATTCGAACATATTTTTGCTTCATGATACGAACAAAAACTCACCATACGACGTTACATTAGTTCGCATTTTTCATTTGTTTTTCTTACTACAGTTATTTTTTTTAATGTATTACTTGGCTTTAATTTGAGTATGTTTTTCGCGTTGGAACGAATTATTTGGTTTTACATGTAATCGTATGGGAAAAGATGATCCACCTTACGACATTTTCATGATACGATCTCAGTTTCGGAACGGATTAATTTCGTATCCTCAGGTACCACTGTATTTGGAAGAAATTTTTTTGTATTTTTCTCTCCAATATACTTAAAGGTTTTTTCCAAATAAAATATATTTATTTGTGATCAAACTCAATTTATGTTTATGAATTGCATAGCTCTATGAGGTAGGCAGTTACCACAGTTATCTTCTATTCCACAGGCATCAATGGACTAAGAATGTTTCTTATTGGTTACCATTGACTTTTTTCCAGTTTCATAAATTATAAAATTACCAAAACATCAACTAATTTTAAAAATTTAAATAAACATATGACAAATTTGGAGAATTTGAAAATGAGAAATTTGGAGAAAATATTCACCTGGACTAGGATATAAACTTTCACTCAAGCTTGATAGTCTGGAACTTAGCCAGAAAAATACTGTAATCTGTCATTTAGGCTAAAAGTTTTGGTTTTGGTTATATACATATTCTTGAAACTTCTAGCAAGGAAGATTTCATGTGTTATTTATCACTGGATGTATTTATAATCATTGTATGTTACATACCATTATCCAGTCACAATGAAATTTATCCAATTACATCATTTTCATTATAGTTTTCAGGTAATGTCAAATGTTTGGGCTAGTTTTAAATAAGTATTATAAAACCTTCCATTCTTTTTTTAGCAATTTCTTTAATCAAACTAACATTTCCGTCTATATTTAACGGCCTCTTATATTCTGGCCTAATGGAATATTTAATTTCAATGGCAATATTGGAACGTCAGATATTTGAAATTTGTTTTCTAATCATAGCCAAGAAAATCAAAGCAGATCTATCCTACAAATGTAACTCTTCAATATATAAACTTCTTGCCAATACCAAAGATAAATGCAGCGAAGCCAGAAAACCTGGAGTATACTCAGTACTGCTGGACGACAACAGATTTAATAGGAACAAAAAGTTAACATACATAGGTCAACCAACAGATTGTTAACAAAAAAGATGGCGGAGCTTAAGTATGATATGCAGAATAAGAAGTTTAGTACCACCCTAGCTCAATATGCAAGCAAGCCAGGTATAACAGTTAAATGGGAAGAAGCTAAGATTATATTACCAATACTCAATAACAACAAGCTAAGAACAATAGAAACACAGGAAATCTTCGCGAAATTCCTCAAAGAAAATTGCATTAACAGCAGAGATGCAGACTCTCCATCTAAGGCTTGGCAATCACTCATTGACAACCCCCTAAAGGAAGTGGGCTAACCCATCTATCTGAAGTGATATGTGACATCACAATCTTACAAATTTATAAATATTTTAGTATTTTAATCTATTTCAGTGTTTATTTAATGATGGTAATTTAAAAGAAAATAATTTTTGTAAAAACAATGACATCATAAGAATGAAAACAAATTTCAAATATCTGATATTCCAATATTGTAGAACCTGAGGAAGGCCATTAAATATAGCCGAAACATTAGTTTGATTAAAGAAATTGCTAGAAAAAGAGTGGAAGGTTTTATAATACTTATTTACAGAAGTTCTAGCTTTCCGTGCATACAACTCTAGTTTTAAATAAAATTTACTCCAATATTTATCTATTTAAACAAAATGCTGAAACCATTATTGTAAATTAGAGAATAGGCTCATAAAGGTTTCTAGTCTACAATGTTTAAATCTTATTAATAGTTAATAATTTTATTTTATATAGTATGTAGTTTAATAGTCAATACTCACAGTTAATATTTTTACATTTAATTGCTGCTAATCGAAAATATAGATTTCATAGCAGATTTTTAAAACTAATGTTGCTGTATGTAAATAATAATGTAATATTTTAACATACTATAAGCTTAAAATTTATTAATCAAATTATAAGTTCTGAGAATATATAGAATTATAAATAGTAATAATAATATTTATTGGGTTGTAATTTGAAAAATTGTAGACATGTAAATTCTCACTGTTATCTGTCAGCTGTCTGTCTTTTTTTTAATCTCACGAATGGAGTTAAATAGATGAAATCCAAGGAAAACCTTAGGGGCAGGAGGTCCCAATTAATTATATATGAATTTCCGATGCAAACTGGAAGTCACGTTATTTCAGTTCAAAACAACTTTTCCCCCGAAAGCAGTTAGTAGATGACTGGTACAACTATATTTCTAAAGAAAAAGTATGATGTACAGGGACAAGACACTACTAATTTGAGGTGGAGAGCATATACTTTAAATTAAATACATTAATTTAGTATTTTATTCTATTTTACAGAATATAAATTTCTGATTTATTATTGTTTATATCAGAAATGATCTAATATTTTTTCATTTCAAAGCAAGAAATTGTTTAAGTATTAAATGACTGATACAGAGTATAATTTTGATATATTAAAAGTAATGATTGAATTATATTTTCATTTAAAAAGTCTTATGGTTAAAAACCTTATGTGTTTTAACTAATTTAATTATTATTTTAAATGTTATGATTACTAGAAAACAAAAAAAAAATTTTTTTAATGTAATTACTAGTTAAGGATTACAGTCGACCCCCCTATAAGATATAGATATGTTCCAATTTATTAGGAATCCGATTTCTTACAAGTCGTTCCAATCACAGCCCGACACGTGTCAAGTTTACGGACTACGGCTGATTGAAAGGTTTTCTTTCATAAAATTAATCGATTCTACACTAATCCGACTCAACATTTCCAAAATACGTATATTTTTTCGTAGTTTTATAGGAATCGTAATTATAGGGACCGTAATTATAGGGGGGTCGACTGTAAATAATAGCAACTAACTAATGAAGAATTACATATGTAAAGTTGTTGTTAACATAATATTGATAGATATTTGGGGAACCAGGATGACTTTGATATGTTACAAAAGTTAAGTTTATTCCATTTTGTTGGCTTTCTTTAATTCTAAAGTTGTTTTTTTTTTCTTTTCTTTCTTTTATATGTGATGGGTTGATCCAAGAGTTTAGATGTATAGAATGTCATACTCTAATCTATAAATATATACGAAGGCTATTTTTATAATAAGGTCCATTTTTTAATAAGAAGAAAAATATTGTAAATATCATTAAAATATATTTTTCCCATATTCTACATACTTTTATATACTTTTATACATAATTTCCATTTTTGTTCAAACATTTGTCATACCGCTCAACAATTTTTTGAATTCTGATTTCAAAGAAATCTGCCGCCTGTGAAAAAGCAGAATCTATGACTGCAGCTTTCACTTCTTCATCATTGTTAAACCATTGACTACCAAAAAACTCCTTTAAGTATCAAAACAAGTGAAAACCACTGGATGCAAGGTCTGGACTGTAAGATGGATGATCCAGTTGTTCCCATCCAAAAGAACTGATTAAACCTTGTGTTTGTGCAGAAACATGTGATCTTGCATTGTCATGGAGCAACATCACACAGGAAGACCATAGACCATGCAACTTGTTTTGTATGGCACGCGGAATTTTCTCAAGGTCACACAATATGCATCAGAATTGATTGTTGTACCTCTTGGCATAAAATCCACTAACAAAATCCGTTTTCTGTCCCAAAAGACAGTTGCCATAATTTTCCATGCTGAAATAGACTGTTTGGTTTTCACTTTGGTTAGTGAAGATGTATGTCGCCATTCCATTGACTGTTGCTTGGACTTAGGTGTCATGTGAGACACCAAGTCTCATCTCCTGTAACGATGTGGTCCAACAATTCATCTCTTCCTCATCATAACGAGTCAAAAGTGATAAAGCACTGTCCAATCTTTTTGTTTTGTGATCGTCAGAAAGCAGTTTTGGAACCCACCAAGAACACAGTTTTCAATAATTCAGTTTCTCCGTAACAATGGTATACAAAACTGATCTTGAAACCTGTGGAAATTCAATTGGTAACATTGAAATTATGAATCGTCAGTCCTCTCAAATTTTGTTATCCACATCACAAACTAAATCTTCAGAAATCAGAGAAGGTTGGCCAGGGTGGCTCATCATGCACATCAACCTGCCCATCCTTGAACATTCTCACCCACTTTCGAACTTTACTGTCATTCATAGCATTATCACCATAAACTTCACAAATCTGATGGTGAATTTCTGCTGCTGCCAAGTTTCTTGCACTCAAGAATCGAATAACAGATCGTATCTCACAGTCAGCGGGTGACTCAATTTTATTAAACATTATAAACTTTTACAGCTCAGCACACAGACAGATGAAACAGCTGAAAATGCTTTCTAAACATGCGCAAAGCATGCTCGGAGCAGACGCACTGCCGTGATCGAGCGTTATTCTCACTCTTATTCACAAACGGACCTTATTTTAGAAAATAGCCCTCATACAATATATAATCTCTTGTGCAATGGTTGAAATTCAACAGATATTCATTACACAAATATTTTAAAAATATATTTATGAACACTTTCAAATAGATTTTTATAATTATTATTTGAAATTCTTAAATGAAATGCACTATTTCATAATGAATAAAATAATAAATTTTTTATTTTACAAGATATAATTTATAATTATTTACCATTTTAATAATTTTATCATTATTTTTGTAATTCTGATGATATATAAAGGTCTCAGTTTTTCATTCAATTATTTATTTTTATTTGTTGTTTTATAATTGCATTCAACTTAATTATTAAAAAATTCAAAATAATATATTTAAGTAAATAATTATTATATTTGAAAGTATTTGAAATTTTAGAACAATTTTAATTACATTAAACATTAATTATCATTCATGTTCGTAATTTTTAGATCAAGGAAACCAATGACAAATATGAAAAGCTAAGAGAAAAATAAAGAAAATTTAATACCAAGGAACAAAGAGAGACCCAAAAAAATAAGAATTTTGTTAATAGGATGAATGTATTTTTCTTAATCACCAGAAAATAGTTAAATGTATATCCAAGAAGTATATTTTTAAATGTATGTAAAGAAACTGTATTAAAATGATTTTTAATATTGTATTTTTAAGTATGAAGTTGTTGAAATAAATTTGGTTTTTTATTTTTGTTTATTTCAATTTATAATAATTAGTACATATTTATTACATATAATTTTACAGAATATTTTCTTATAGTTTTTTTAATATTTATTTAAGTTTTTATTTAGAGTGTAGAGGAATCGAAATGAAAGAAAAATACATTCATGATAAATTAAAAATTTTTTACATTTGATAACAGCAATAAAGCATTATTTTTAATTTATTTAAAAAAAATTATATGGTGCAGTTTATTGCATATATCTTGGAAGTCATTTTCGATTCTAAACTTATATTGAAAGAACACGTCGATAAAATCATTAAATCCCAAACTATTGGTCGCTTTAATTGGATTCTTTGGCGCTTTTGCCAAACTATTTCTTCTAAAACGATCCATTGTCGTAATCAAAATTTTTTTTTTACCCCACCGTTAGGCTGGCAATTTCTTTCGCATTCTTTTTCTATCCGTCTATTCCGAATATGGGCTTTGTGGAAGAATCTTTACATGGAGGTTTTTTATATTTTAAACACATTTGTGAACAGTTACTTTATAATTTGTAATATCTTAATATTTATTAGTTATATTTAAATATAAAAATTAAAGTTGTGTATATGTTGCAGAGAGAAAACAAAAGGATAAAAACATTTAAAAATAGTGATATGAAATCAGTTTTAACGAATATTTTTATGTCTGAGAAATGAAGTTCCTCTAATGTTTAATCCGTTTGTTCATCAGATATTTTAAGAACTTGCATAAATCTTCGTTAGAGGTAAGTAATGTATTGAAAAATTTAAAAAATCACAGGTTAAGATCATAAATGTTTTTAAATTTAAAAAAAAAACTGATTATGACTAACGATCATCTTTTTAAATGTAAGACTTAATCATTTTTAAGACGGCTCTTATAAATCCAATTTCTATTGTATAATAATTAGTAAATTTAATTAAAGAGTAATTTTATCATATTTGAGAAATAGCATTTTTATGAATTTCGTTTTAAAGGAAGTTTGCTGAGTTGTGACATTTTAATTATCTAGGTGAATTATCGAATATATTAATGGTGTTCGTTCGATAAATATACAGTATATATAATATACATTTATATGCATCATATATATTTCCTTCCTTAACGAGCAAAATGTGACAAATCAAAGTATTTCTCCTAATAATTATCTTGGGTAATATTTATATGTACGTGTGCCGTGTACTAAGTTATCTTCGTAAACATTTCCATGATTAGACGCCGAATTTAAATCTCAGGTAAATCTTTTCTTATAGATTATGCTTAATTGACATATCGACAGATTATAGCAGTGATGAGCAATCCTTTCTGGCTGTGAGCCAAAGTGAACTTCGTAGGCTTCATTTTTTTCTTTGAATTGCGGGCTTTGAGCATACCTAGTATCAACATACTTCATACTACAGGCATACCTCGACTTACGTCGTTTCGAGTTACGTCGTTCCCGATTATACGTCGCTTGTAAAAAAGTATATGGAAAAATAAAAATCAAGTTTAAGTCATTTTATTCGACTTTACGTCTGTCCGCCACAAATATTGAAGTCGTAATATCACTAGATAAACGTTTAAAGCACATAAAATCATATTAAAATATATACAAGTATGTACTGTATTTACAGTACACGCATTCGTAAATTTAGATTATTTTTTTTGTACTATATTAAAAACTAAAATTTATTTGTTTGTAAGCTTAAAATAGATTTTTATTAACCATATATTATTTAAAATGCTTTCCTAGTGATAAGTAGATTCGGAGACAGGTAAATTCGACTTACGTCGTTTTTCGACTTACGTCGTTTTCCTGGAACCAATTACCGACGTAAGGCGAGGTATACCTGTAGTTACTAGAATAATATATGCTAATGATATGCGGATTAGTAATAGTGCTACATAGTTTATTCTCGTCTTTTTACTGGTCAAGCTTCTTCGTGACGAATATCAGCTTAATTAGGATTACGTAATGGCACGAGATAGAAAGCGGGAAAATAAAATGCACCTGAGGATCAATTGCACTTGACGGGTCGCGGGTTGCTCATGGCTGGATTATAGGAAATGCATCAATACTCTAAACCACGGCTCTAAACAGTTAATTACAAATGTAAAATATAATTTATTCGATGTAGTAATAAATACTTAAAAGTTTAGAATAGGAAAATAAATGTTTCTAATGTTATTTATGGTTTCGTTTGACTCGAATAACTCTTCTCTCGATAAAAATCCAAATAAGTCGTATTATTTAATTCAAAGTTTATTGAGTTTAATGGTAACTTTGTAACTTTTTTAATTAATAATTATATCTCTGCACGTCTTAATCATCAACACCAAACTTGTAAAACATATCGTGGTTTACTTAAAATTAAGAAAATTTTATAATGGAATTTATTATAGTAATAACTTGTGGGGGGTATTCATTAATTAAGAAAATATCGTAGTAAAATATAATATTTATCATCATCTGTTAAATATTAACATTGACTTTTATAAAATATTGACATACTGTATATAAGAATCGAAAGCGAAAATTTTTCTTTGTGGTGCTCGGGGGACAATGCACACTCGTTTCTTGAGCCATAAAGAATCATTTCGTTTTGCAAACAACTCATTATTGGCACTCGAAAGAAGTATTTCCCTTCGAAATGTGGAAATTTATACGATTAGGAATATTCTTTTATCATAAGCACAGATTGTAAAAGCATTATGCAATGCATTTGTGATCACCCGTAGTGAAGTCGCAAAGCGTGCCAACTTTCTTGATAAAATATCGGATTACTATTGACAAATAAACTTATATTTCTGAAATATTCAAATATAAGTAAAAATAATCACTAGCTTGTGTCGATTGTTTATCGAAAGTTTATTTGTTTGATACTAATAAGAGTCAAATTAGCACAGCTTTAACTGTGAAATGATCTTGAGAATTTTGTCGTATAAAAAACTTGCTTGTGCTCTTTCTTAATAACAGAAAAATAATAAAAATTCGAAATTATAGTGGGAAGTCTCATGGAACCTATTTAAATATTATACACATGAAGCAAACCTCGACAGCCCGTCGATCTTGCGCGAACTCGTGACCAACTACCAGTTTCAGTGGACTGGCGGGTTCGGCTGTTTATGACGGCTGAATTATATGGTTACTAGAAAGATGATGCAGTGGCCATAAGAAACGGCCTAGAGGACTGGATTCGATTCACGGGCCGCCAATCAGTCATTAATAATTTAGGGAATGAATCTCTTAGAAAACGAAATATTCATACATATCAATACTTTTATTAGAATTCTATAATTAAAAACCTTTACTATTTTTTAGTCAATAAGTTAAAAATAATAACAAATTAATCAAGAAATATCATTAAAAAACGCCATTAAAAATTAAACGAGTACTAAATGAGATTTCACCGCGACACTGGGAATCGGTAGGCTGCCATATGTTATTTGCGGGATAAGTTTATATTAATAGCAAATTTCTTAGATTATTAAGTAAAATCTATTGAGGTCATTTGCAGGTGTATTTGGTACTTAATTATTGGATATTTTATTATGTCATGTATCGTAAGAAACACCTAAATATGACAGATAATTTTCGTTTTGTTATTACATCAAGCAAGCGATGCAATAACAAAAACTGATGCGCAAAACAAACAGATAAATACATTAAATATAATTTTGTCTTTAAATGCTACTTATGACGATCAAACTACAGATGCCAAAAAATCAATGATTTTTTGGCATCTGTAGTTTTATTGATTAAAGTAGTAAATATATATATATATATATACAAAACAGCATGTACTAACAAATACATATATATTTATAAAATAGGTACCCTTATAATTTTATTCTACCACTATGTCATCTAGGCAGATCAGAAAGTATATCATCTACGGAATTGTGTTATCATGCATATTTATCATTACATACATGTATTTCCGTGGAAATGACGACGAAGAAGACTATTTGGAGTATATCACGTTAAAAATTTCGAACAAAAATCACGAGATTCTTCCCGAAAAATACAAAGACAAAAAGCTTCCCTTCCACCAAGTTTACGAATCTAGGCAAGTCAATTTCGAACAATATAAGATAATACCAATAAATAATCAATCCAGAAGTAAATTATTATTGTTATGGACTCCGTGGAACGGAATCAAGAAAACTATAAATTATTATTCACTGCAGAATGGTCAGTTTTCTTTTATCAAATATGGCTGTCCTAATGTTAAATGCCACGTTACATCAGACAGAAAAAGAATAAGAAAAGCAGATGCTATACTTTTCCATCTTTTGGATACTAAGCTTTATGATATGCCGAAGTACAGACATCCAGACCAGCGCTGGATTGCCTATAATTTGGAAGCACCGTGGTTGATACACGAAAATCTAACAGCCATGGAAGGGATCTTCAACTGGACTATGAATTACAGAAGCGATTCAGATATTATAGTCAAGTATGGATTCATTGGTAAGACGGATACGAAATACGATTTCCGCGCGGAATTATCCGGAAGGAAACCTGTCATCTGGTTTTCTAGCGACTGTAAGACAGACGGACGTCGAGAAGATTATGTTAAAGAACTTTCTCGCCATATACAGATAGACGTGTACGGAAAATGTGGAAATAAAACATGTTTCCCTTCCCAATCCGAATACTGCTATCAGAAACTACTAAAAAATTATGTATTTTATCTATCTTTTGAAAATTCTATCTGTAAAGATTACGTCACGGAGAAGTTTTTCAACGTTTTCAATTATCAGATTATTCCGGTGGTGTTTGGAGGCGCGGATTATACGAATGTGGCACCGGCCGGCTCCTTTATTGATACTAAGAATTTTCCCAATCCACGAGATTTGGCGACTTACATGAAGAAGATTATGAACGGTTCCACTGCTTTAGCCGAATATTTTCAGTGGAAAAAACAGTTTAAATCGTATTTATATCCTTGGACTTGTTATCTTTGTGATAAATTGCACGAACCCGTTACTTCCAGCATTCGTCATAATTTCAAAAAGTGGTGGATGGATGATGCGGATTGCCATCGATGGATACCGGATAAAGGATTTGTAAAGATTGAATGAATATGTTAAATTTGCTAAATCCTTTATGAAATTTCCTCTAATCTTACAAATTTTAATGCTGTTTTGAAGTATTTATTGTAAAAATTGTTAATTGTTTACTATGAAATAAAGTCTATGGAAAACTTACGTTCTTTCCCTCTTCTTCGATGGTGTTTTATATGGAGATTTTAGCTCAATGTAGGCTCTTTCTCCGAGTAGACATGGATATGTGTATGATCGCTAGGCGACCGATTAGCCGGCTGTATCAAACAGCCATACGTACGCGCGGGAAATAAATGCCTTCCGGGAGGACTTTTATGGGGAACTGGCCTCCTATTCAGTCGTTATAGGCAAGGAGAAAACCCGGAAAACTCCAAGCAGCCAGCCTGTCCGACCGTGGCGCGAACCCACGACGAACCTCCCAGTCTTTAGGGTCTGGTCACCACTACGATGAGCGGCAACGGAGACCACTCGCCCACTGGTGGGGGCCCTTACGTTCTTGATCGTGAGTGATCTTTTAACATTTCATGACGATAGCATTATCTTCACCGAATGTTGAAATATGTAGAATGACGAATTCTACATATTTCAACGAGAATTTAATGATACCAACAGTTTAATTCAATTATTAAGTGTCAAATTTTCATTAGTTCTATACGAAACTTAAAATAATTTACGCATTAAAAAGTTATGGTAATTGTTTAACAGTATAAAGTGATAAAACGTAAAGGTGGTTCGTCACTAGCAGTACAGTACAAATAGTGACTACTAAGGATACAAAGTTTCACGGCCGTATTCTGTAGACTGAGTTAGAAAGTTGAGGAACTCCAGTTTAAATTTAACTCGGAGTCAGATTACGAGTTATCCATCTTCCGTATTCAGATAAAAATATAACTCTAGAGTAGCGAAATACCAACGTTCTAAAACAATCCTGTATTCGAAATTAAATAAGTAATCTTTTGTAAGTTGCGTCTTATTGGTTGCAAGAAAACACGTGTATAGAAAATAGTGGAAATTACATCGTACATATCAATGTACGATGTAATTTCAGCACTTTCGAGAAAGAATTATTACTAGAATTAGTAGGAAAGCTATAAGAATTTGTTCTAGAGGTCTCATAATATTTTTTTCTTGAACGTTGCTGTTGAAGTTTTTCACTAAATCGACCTAATAAACATCTTTCTGAATCATTTTTTATACCGTATAAAAAATAAATTCATTTTCACACCTTTGTTCCAAATCATTTCTTCTCTCACCATTAATTTTTCCTACACAGAAATCACAACATCGACTTCGAAAGTATTGCGGATATTTCAAATTATTCTAAATTTTCTATCATTTCCGCCATGTTAAAACGAGCGCAATTGCCAAGCATCAACTCTCGATTTTAACTCTAAACTACCAATCTCATCGAGTAAAAATTAACTGAATCTATTAGGGTTACTTGACTACTTTGTGAATGCCAATTTCTTGAAAACTCTAGATTTAACGTTTACTTTAACTCTAACTCAGCCTACAGAATACGCCATCAGAGTAATAAATTCTGAACACAGTGTGGGAAAAAAACCAACTTGAAAAAAGTGATGAGCAGAAGAACCCGCAATCAAATTTGGAAACATGTTTTTCTTTTCCTACACGATAAGATAGATCGATAATCGAGGCGGTTAAGGCGACAGCCTACTTCTTTGGAGACCAGAGATATCAAATCCAGCCGAACAATAGGAATTTTTCATAATTCCGGATATATTGGGCACCCATCCTTCCTTACTCTGCCGTCCCCATTCATTGTGGGCATGACCAAACCCACGATAGGCTTTGAAAAACTTCATTATTGTTCACAAGGCAGAATAAGACAGACATAAGTATTATTAATCAAAATAACTAACTAAAATTATATGTGGCGCCATCTGTTATGAGATTTTGTTATACATTTTTTTAATATATAATTTTAATTATTATAATATAGCAAAAGACTTAGTTTTGAGAGTAGAGATGACTTTTATAAAACACTGTAAATGCTAACAAGTAAAATCTTCATTAAGTCTGATCCCACGAGAGATATTACACGTGACCACCCTCTCTCTCTCCATCCCCTTGACTTTTCACAACCAAAATTTAATAGCATCAATACACCTTATATAGAAGTTACTATGCCAAATTTCGTTTATTTATTTTCATCCCGTACTGAGATATTAAACAAAATAGACACCAACACACACACATATCCACGGAATTTTTAAAAAAATACGTTTTTTGGATTCAGGGAGTCTTAAAACGTGGAGATTTTCAAAAAACCCGGAGGGTAAAATTTGACACGATTTTCATACTTTCCTTGTTATGTATACATAACAGCGGGGGGAGTAAGAATACGTAAACCTGAAGAATGAAAATAGTTCGTATTACAATTTTAATGAAGAAAAACGGAAGTAAAACACAATATTCATTTTTCAAAAATAACTGAAATTCTGAACACCTAAGTTACAATGACGTGGAAAATCGAGACTTCAATATATATATATAAATATTATTAATTTAACTATATTTTATATCTGTTTTCAAGAGAGATGACGTGACATATTCACCTGTTTGTTTTCGTATATTCATAAATCCCTCCCGGTTTCGGCTGTTATTAACAACAAAAGCACACACAGCATAACGGCTCATATCAAGAAGTAATCTCTCCTCTATATATGTAACGATACGAATTAACGAGTTACACTTTATTTTGCAAGCAACAGCGCATAAAATGAAAGATATAGAATGTTGTTTATGATCCACATTTTCTGTTACATAAAATTACTATTGTGTATTCTATCGAAGATAAAAAATCAGCCTAACGGAAACTATCCGATAATATAGTCGTTATTTAATTTAACGATATCACAAAGATCACGAGTCGACTGGAAGAATCCTATTAACTAAAATTCCTTGTCTTTTGAGTTTCCTAACAAAGTAAAACAGAATTTAATATTTCAATAAATAAGTATCAATTTCAACTTTTTTATTCCATTGTAAATTTATATATACAAAATTTTTATGTAATCAAAAAAATTAACAACTTATTTTCATATTGATGTGACCATAATAATGAAGAACAATAATGATAAATAAATGCAATAGTAATTTCTCATTACTGTCAATTTGTGTTCTGAAAGCCTTTTCTAATTTCTAGGATTAAAGTAATTTAGCTTCATGCATAGTTTAGATGCTAAATGTATTAGTTTTGAATCAAAATATAAATGTTATATTTTATAATTACATGGTGTTAAATACATTTTTAGAACACACTAACATTAGATGTAATAAAAGATTATAGAGAAAATTTTACTTACATATTTAAATGAACAAATCAGTATTTTTTAAATTATATTAGAGATATTATAGTCAATTTTTTCAGAACAAAACTATCTCATTTTACTCTCAATAATTTAAAAAATGTTTTAGTTACATGATAATGTATATAAACAATATATTTTAATTACTACAATTTTAAACTCTTATTCATAAGTTTTATTTTCACAAAATGTAATAATAAAATCTCCAGTATATGTAGTCTCCAATATCAGAAAAAATGAATAAACTTAATCTAATCTACTCTCTCTAGAAAAATTAACACTTAAATATTTAAAAAACATTCTGGAGATTGCTTTTATAGTTTCAATGGTTTTTAATCTTATAAGGCAAATTTTATATTGATCACTTGAAAATTTTATAAATCTCATACTGTAAATAAGACAACCTAATTTCATTCATATGGATGATGGTTTCCAACACAAACCTATAATATTTAATTATATAAATGAATCATGTAGTTAAATTAAGTATTTAATATTCTTTCCAATTATTCCTTTTCAGTAATTATACAGTATCACATAATTTTTTATAATTTAACCAAACACTTGTTATTCATTAATACACTGAACTTATTATTAAAAAAATAAAACTATTATATTATTTCTAACTCTGTATATTTTTAATTTCTTATCATTCTTCACAATTTCTGTACATTCTTCCTATTATAAAAGTTTTAACTAAAACTTTATTTATGTGTCTACATATATTCTTTCTTTTCAATGAAAAACTTTGTCTATAAAATTCTAGTTTTCAACCATCACTAAATAGATTTAATCTCTTCTCTTTTGGCGTATGCACAGCGTGTAAAATCTTCAAATTTCGTGGAACAGTTGAGAGGTTGATCCTTGTTTTCCTGCAAACAACTCATTAGATCATCTTTCAGTTCTACACAAAAATCAGGCTGGACTTTGGCTTTCAGAGGAGTAATAACCGATTGTCTACTCGCATTTCTATCCATAATTCTTCTTAATTCTAAATTTATCCTGGACAGTTCTTCGGTTTTAGTTCTCTTCCCACTGTTTTCTAGTGAAATTTGTTGAGGCTTGCTGGGAGGTCGTCTCCTTTTTTGTGGCTGTTCTTCTTCTCCCATAATACGACGCGCAACATTCCTCGACACGGAAATATTCAACGCGCATTCTCTTCCTGAACTTTGTGAAGCGCCCATCGCCAATTAGAAAAAGAATTTAACTATAGGAAAGATACCTGGCAACCAAAAGTCATGCCTGCATACCTCCAACGTCGAAAACGAAAGATACTTATATTAACGGTCACTAGAGGCGCAAAACGGAAGTAATATTAATTATTATTTTTGACAGAATAATAACAAATGTAAAATAATATATTAATTACAATAGTTCATTTTTTCTACAAAAAAATATTTTCCCATTAATAGTTCATTTTTTTGTGACGAAGGTCCTGACTTTTCTGAAATTCTTGTTTTTTGCGATAAACTCCTGTAGTTTCATGTGTCGCTTTTTTTTTTCTTTCCTTAAGCAAATGTCGATAGCGGAAGATCGCATCCAAAACGCCTCGTTTTGCTTTTGCTCCTTTCAAAATCTGGATCATTCGCTACAATTTGATCAACAATTTCGGTTATCTTACCAAACTTTTACTAAGGAAATCTATAGAGAATTTTTTGGGTTCATCGTTTTCAGAATTCTATTTTCTAGTTCCACATGAATTCCATGTTCTGCCAGTTCTTGAAGGTCGTCGTTGGTAAGGCTCTCATCAGAAATCTGCTGTAACTCCTCAATATCCTGCTCGTCTATCTCCTAGTCCTGCTATATCGATTAGGTTGAGTTTGGCCAACTTAACGATACGCTCTTCTCGTTGAGAATTCTTGGATACCTTCAGCCATAACTTCTTCCACACTTTGTTCGTGCATTTATCACTTAATTCTTGCCAAGCGAAGTCAATATTGCCTGTGGCATCCGTGATGTTATATTTTTTTTTTTCCAANAGTATTAATATATATAGCTTGTTCGTTAGATTTAAACTAAGTGTTAAAATTTAAACAAAATTACAGGAAGTGACAGGAATATAGTAATTAAGTAGAAGTACGGCGACGGTTAGATAAAATTAATGCAAAAATCACCCAGTAGCCTTCATATTTTCATTTCTTCTTATTCTTTCCGCTCTGTAAGCACTATGAGAGTCCTTTTTTTACCAGGCTATTGCGAGTTCGGCCTTGTACATAATAGAAGCGACCGGGTGATCAGAGTCGCGGCCAGATTTTATATACATTTTGTATATGTTCAGCCTGCATTCGATCTTTATTCTAGGCGCAGCGCTCTTGGTGAGTAAAGGTGGCTATAAACAGAAAATTCTGTTCTGCTCCCCAATCTTATTATCTAATAATCCGCCTCTTAACACATTGGCTCTGCAAGAAAACGACACGAAGAAGTCTAGTGATGCCACACAGTATCAAAAAATTTTTGGACAACAGTGCGGAAACGATTTCCAAACTTACGTTTAACACACCTCTCGGCAACATTTTTGTCCTTTTTTTTTAGGATAACCTGGAACATTCGTAAATCTTTAGTTTTAATAACTCCTACAAACTTCAAAAATAATTATTTTAAAATAAGACACTATTAGCATATTTGGTTTAAAAGTTTAGGTTTATCTTTAGTAAACAGCAGATGTTTACTAAAGATAAACCTAAACTTAAATATGTATACTGTATTCAAAGGACACAGTTCTCTCGCTCACAATGTAACGAATTAAAAAATTGTCAATCTTGATTCATTTCTTATGTTCACTAAATAGATTTAAAATAACTATTTAAAACAATGGAGTCAGATTAATGATGCTTAGTTAGAAAGTTGAGCAATGATGCTCAGAGTGCAATCCCGCTCACTTAGGTATCTCGAAACAGATTGGAATTGTGAATGTCTGATTGATGTGGCCAGCTAGCAAATGTCATCACAAGTCTATACTCAAGTGACCGCCATTACAGACAGAGGTTTTTTTCATTCGTATGTTGTTTTTCAGGCGACCTCTTATAAAAATTTTCAAATTTAAACTGAGGATAAGCACATCTTTATTTTAATTTTAAATTGTTATATTTAACCATTATGTGTATAAACTACATATATATTCCCGGTTTTCGTTTAATTTTAAATATGCTGTTAGGTCAACAAAAATGCATTAGAATCAAATATGGCGATGAAGGACAATGACACTCAGGTAAGGTAAGTTCAACAACCAGTGTTTTTAGGTGTTAGGTGATATTTCATCCGTTTTTTGTATTTCAAACAATACTTACTTAATGGCGAAAATTGAGTAGACAATAAAACATTCACAAATTCTAACAGTCACTCCAGAAAATCACAAACTAGAGACGTTAGAAAGCAAAAATATAAGAAGACCCAGACAAAAATTGTTACAAAGGTGTTAAGGTGACGAAGTGCAAAGGTGTAGAAACACCAAATAATTATAAGTGCGACTATTGTCGTAAGTAAATCTTTAAGTAGAATTAGGAGTGTCAGAGCCTAACCATTGAGCGGTAAAACCCTACATGGTCGGGCATTCCCACTCGATGGATAGATTCGAAATTGATTAATAAAAATTCTAAAAATAAGTTGTAACGTAAATAAAACCAAATTGTAAAGAATACTTAAAACTTATATGTTACTAATATAGTTTTGATGTTTGTATAAATTTGAATGTGTTATTTTAGTTTTCTCTTAGGTGCACGGCATTACGCTATTTTCCCCTATGTCAATTTAACGTCATTTTAAAAACTCATGAAAATGAAGAAATGGCATTTATGTATATGTTACCGCTAAAGCTCGAAAATCGTTAATGTGTACATTACCTAGCTAATCTGCAGATTAACTAGGGTGATCCGTTAAAGTTGCTAAAATTGTTCTATTTCTCAAATTACCTAGGTAATGTGCAGATTATCTAGGTAATCTGCAAATTACCTACTAGGCGCTCGGTAAAGTGAAAATAAGATCTTTGCTGAAACAACAGCAACGTTTCTGTACGCTTAAATTAACATAATGTTCTTTATTTAATTTTCGGTATCTAAAGAATCAAGTTAATACAATCAATCGACAAATTAGTTGATAGAATCAATCATCAATCAATTAAAAAACACAAAAAATCAAACGATTTAAAATATTAATACAATTAGGGAAATTATTATAGAGGAGAAGGTGGTATTATGGAACCCCAATTACATTTTAGTGAAATGTAAACAAGGTATCATAACTACACCCACATTTTTTGTGCGAAAAGTACTGGTAACTAGTAAACTAAATGTTCCTAATTGGATTTTTCGCTAGTGTAATTATAAGTATGGTTTTTGAAGGCTTTTGTACAAAAAGTCCGAAAGTAGGCTTAGAGAAAATCGGGTGGTAATATGGAACCTTACTGTATAT